>NW_019214179.1:9785-131569 GCF_002532875.2 Varroa jacobsoni | reverse complement strand
ATTTATTTATAAAATCTATTTAAGAACTATGGTATTGTTTTACTCGTTGCAGACTTAATTCGCTGTCCAGTTATCCATTCTCGACGAGAAAAGTTTTAAAAAAAACGACCTTTACTATTGTTAGCTTTCAACAGTTATGCCAGTACATGTCTGCTGGAGAACTATCGAGTTCCTATCGATGGTGTATAAAATGATTAACCAGGTGTCGCTACGTCGACCGCTAATCTGCTATTGGGCCCTCTCTACCACTTGGCCTGTTTCGATTCGTGTCTTCCAGTCTGCTTCTGATCTAATCCTGGACCACTTCTTACAGTTCCTAGGCATCGCTGAACGCTCGTTGTAATATACCAGCCGCTACCGGGCCCATTTTACCTGATGTGGTAAAGGGCGTCGCGAATATGCTTTCAGTCAACTCTGGGTGCTTCGACTGCGGATGGCATGTCGCCATAACACCAAAACGCCGACCTTATGCCGTGCTAAGGCAATTCACGCGTTTGGCCTCATGTGCCGTTCGAGGCGGAGCAAGGCAAACCCTCACATAATAGTCAATGCCTATGGCAAGATAGGCTTGTTCCAGACAAATCTGTGGTCTCATCAAGACGAGCTGTCGATGTGAGAAGAACGGCTAACGAATGGAAGATCACAATTTGCATGGATCAGCCGCCACACCATCTGTGTTAATCCTATAACAGAGCATCGATCGATATCCTATTTTATTTATATACGCTGTGCTTCGTCAGACGACTTTGCTGTTCGAATGGTGCAACATCAACGGGCGAACCGTCCAAATCGCCAGGTCGATTTAATCTAGCGAGCGATAGTTCTTGTTTCTCGCGCCGCAGTGTTATTGGTCATCCTGCTTATACCTCACTGTTGCCTGCATTCTCGGTACGGGTACGAGTCCTTTGCGTTCTTCGTCCCTTCCGACGTCGCCGGCTGTCTACAGTAGCCGTGGCTATAATGAGAAGTATCTACATAGAGCTGGCTTGTATATCTCTCTACCCGTGTGCGTGCGTGTGTGTGTGTGTGTTTGTGTGTGTGTGTGTGTATGTTCGTGTCATGCCAATCTGGCCACTGTTCCTTTGCTGTACAGCGTGGTACGAGTGGTGTCACCAGAACCGTCAGCCACTTTCGACGAAACTTTTGAGAAATGGCCGAGCCAACGCAACTGATACATCCGCAACACAGACACTCATACTCACAGACACGCAGCCATAGAACTGAACGCGACGGCGATGGTGCGAATATCAACTCGGACATCTTTAAAGCAAGCGCGTCGTCTTGTTCGCCGACACAAACGGGGCAGCGGCGGCGCCGGCATCCGGCGGATCTGAAGAAGGTAAACACCTCGCAAAGGCAGCGGCATGAAACAGCGGATGTCACTGAGCTGCGTGTTGCGAAAAAATAGTGAACGACGATCTGAGTGACATCGAGATACCACTGTAGCATCTTGCGCCTCGCTAATGTAACGTAGAACGGGTCAAAGCGGCTCTGAAATCATTTAGTGGTATAATATATACGATGCTTCGCCGACAGCTCGTGTACTTCGTCCGATGATTCCTGCCACTGTAATAGCATCACTAGACGAGATGCCTAGAAGTGCCTACCACGGCCTGAAAGACGACTGCGCAATCATAGCCGTGCGGCTGACGTTGGATTACTCGACGATTTGTACGATCGCTGGGACGGCTAGAGCCCTACAAGGTGTAACAGGCCTTATTCCCCAAATGATTAGCCCGCAGAGGACCAACGACAGACACCTTCGGCACCGCTGCTGTTGTCGTTGTTATTATTGTTATTGCAGTTAATGCACTCGGAGTTGACTTTTGATGACACCGTCGCTATCGCTCTTATTACTGCTACTTCATGCAGGAACGCGACCTCGACGCGAGGCGAAGCACCCAATGTCTCAAACAGCAGATAGAACCAAATACGAACGTAAGGATTGTCGCTTGAAGGTCTGATGAAGTCATCAGTAGCCATCAGTTTGCTAAATTGTCAGCATCAGTAGAAGGAGGGTCGCAACCCACAGATTATCAAACGCAAGACAAGCACAGACACACACACACACACACCCATTATTTGAAACAATGATACATATACAGTAGATTTATGTTATTTTGGGTTATTTTGTCTATGGCCGGCGGTGGCCTGTAATCGTTTGAGTTTTCTGGGACAAGTCTACGAAGCGCTTTGGCGCTGCAGCAGCTGAAACTGAATATCGAAACGTCGCCTGTATAGCATTGCGGAACAACGCTACATCTACACATTGGCATCAACAACAGTGGATGAGTAAATGTAGAGAAAGATGTATTTCCTTGTGTTCTACTTTCCGAATTTGAACCATTCAATGCGTTCCAGGCTCATTGTCTAGATTTAAATTGAGGGGACTCTATCCAAAGAGCCTGTAATTCGAATTTCATACGTATGTGGAAGCCTAAGTCCTTCTTTAGAAAGAGATTTGTTACTTGTAAAAAGGAAAAAGCGTAATTCAAATAGGTTGAACGTCTATTCACGTCACCTCATTACGTACGTTCATAGTAACGTGACTGTTTGAGCAAGCATTTCGTGATAGACTTATTGCACCTCACTTCAAAAATTAAAGCAAAATGACAGATGTTATGTCCGTTTATTGCTATAGGACGTTTAACACCCGACTAGAACACTATCTACTGTTGAAGCTAAAGGTAGTTATTTATGTGTGCACCAAAAGGCTGTTTATGTTCAAGCTGTAAAGGGCATATATCCTATTTTTTGCCATTTTTCATCAACAATTTCGTTTTCGTCGAAAAACGTTTGAGTGTTGTCCGTCGATCCGACGGGCTTATGCTACTCGATCGCTTTCATCGAACTGTTTGAAGACCTGCGATTATTCCAACTATAATTCGATATTTCCGTCCTTTTTGTAAATTTAGCTTTGCTATCAATGTGGCCTCACTGTCATTGTCGCTATTACTCGTAAACCTATTTGAAAATTTCTGTCAATTGTTGAAACATCAATACCGGTTAGATGATGGCAGTGATCTGTTTCTAGGCGGTATAAAGCGGAGCAGGACGACAAGCACACGATGCACAAAATATACGTCAAATTCGCGGTCTGAACGGCGATCAAACCAGTAAGCTGTTCCTGCAACGAATGTTTACAGACTACAATATGTCTTATTTCAATTTTAAGATAACAAGATTAACAGTAACATAACCGCCAAAAAAACATTGTTGACAGGCAATTGGAAATATCGAATGCCTGGCACACGTTAACAGGGATGATGCAGAAGTTCAAGATATGCTGATACAACAGGCGGTAGTAAGGACGAAACGCCATTGATAGGCGGGAGTAGTTTCGAAGCTAAACAATGAACGTCGTGCGTTCAATTTAGGTTGTAGAACTTTCCGAACAGGTATATATCGATCGAATGTCCTGTCGGTAGGCCTCAGTCAGCTTGGCTTGGTAAAGGACAATGAAGAATCTAATTTTATGATAGAAATATTCTATCATATTTTTTCTATTTTTCTCAGCTGTAAGTTAACTTTCCATAGCGACGGATGAGGAGCGAATTGCTACGGAGTATTGTTAATAGTGACAAAAAAAAGTTGAACTACTCAAGGGGGTTCTTACTATTTCAAGTTAAATTATTTCTTTCATTCGCTTGATATATACAATATAGATTTTTAAGTTTTTTTTGGTAGCCACCACTATTCATCGTATGATACTAGGTTTTCCACCAGAAGAAATATTAGGTATCTGCGTTAGAATTCAGGACCATACACCTGTTACCTGACAAGAGGTCAATATAAATGTTAAGTAAACTGCCGCTGTCACAAGTCCCCAAGTCGAATATCTATTTTTTCGGACACTTCAACATTTCGAATGTTTCTATTATTATAAATGATCATTGTGTTTTGTATATGCTTCTTATTTTCCCTTATTGGCCAGCTTTCATTAATATATTGTTATTTTTTTTCAATATTTAATATAATATAAGTTTAATTAATACTATTATTAAAAGCGCATTATTTTTGTATGTCTTACACCTACAGCAGAATTGAAAATGATTCATTTGAGACTATCGTTTGATTGCTAGTTACTGTAGAATCGCAAAACTATCCGAAGCTTGAAATCTCTGATCTAGTCTGTCTCAAAGGATCATGTCAGATTTCGCCTACCCTTGAGCATTTACTTTCAACATAACATATTTCGTTCTATAAGTATAATATTTTTGTCAACTAAACTCTACAAATGTTCCGGAACACGCAATAACTTTTTGCAGCATTCGTCGAGTAACTTTTACATAGCTATTCTACTAGTACAGCCCTACAGCATGGACGTGGTATAACGAACGTTTTATGTCTAACCATTTCTTATTTCACAAACGTTTATATTGCCGGTAGTCCTTTTACCTTTCTATCTTCGATATGTTTATTATCGACACATTACCATCGATGTGGCCATCAACACAAGCCTGCCCAGAGTCCATCCTAGCTTGTCCTTAACGGAAAATACATTGTAACTGTATTCTATCTAGGTAGTTTAATCTTTCAATGGGTTTTCCTTCTAACATTTGTTCATTCGTTAGACGAAATACACCGTCTCATGTGAGTCGACCATGTGTGTCTGTTTCGAGACACTGAACGTTCCATTTGCTCTCTCCGTAATGGCGAACTCTCGTGCGCCGACTTTTCTCTCTGGGTGGTTGGTTATCCGACTCGTTTACCTACCTGGTGATGACCTTTTTTTCCCTACGCCACGTCCACCCATATGTATCCAGCCGATGTTCCCCACTGGGTGATGCTCTTCTTGCCGAACTTATCTTGTGAGACCCACAGACGCACTCACTCTCCGTTGGTTGGATTCGACTGCGCGAAGGAAAAAGGGCCAAGGATCGTGACCGGCGCCGACATGGCGCCACCAGGCGCCTCGCCTCGTCCACAGCGACGTTGAACAACGACACGTCGTTGTTTTGCCACCCTCGAACGCTTCGCCGTTCAGCGAACAACCAGCTTCTCCGTCAGTCGTCCCGGTCTGATCACTCTATGAGCTGTCATAGCAGTAGGCGGCGGCTATATCTAGCACTGTCTCTAATGTCGTTTTCCGTAATGAACTAGGCTCGAAGGAACAGTCACTCGAACAGGAAAAACTGTTCGGCCGACCTGCAGACTTGTCGCGAATTTCTAGCTGACTAGAATACACAACCTGTGGAGTGGTGGGTCGGTAGCAAACGGTGGCTGGTAACAACACCCTTCTTTGAAAGAGAGAAGTCTAAATCAATTGTATTCACAGCGCTGGTCTGTTAGACTGTTATTGCTTCGTTGGCCGTCGGCTCATTTTTAGTGTGGCCTATTCATTCTCAGACAGAGTACGACCAGTCAACAGTACTTGAAATCCAGCTATTTGAAGGAAAAAAAAGGCGCCTGCATTTGCTCCCTAGTAGGGGTAGGAGCTCGAGGAACAATCGATCGTCTGATCCTTCCACTTATCACAGGTGAATATACCCTATACGCGTGGTTAGAAATCTGCGTATACTGTAAACGTTTATCGTCATGAACACATATCGCCCATTCAGGCCTGCCAGTTCCTCCATACCGCTGAATAGATCTGAAGGTCCTGGTAATTTTATGAGCGTGTTATACCTTACGCCTTCTAATATTCGTGTGGATTTCTTGTGCCTTTTCTCGGATTCGTCTCCTGCACAAGCCCACCCGGTCAGAAAGTCAGGATAACCTCAAGTAATTGCGGCAGCTACACGCTGTTGATGTGGTATCCTGTTGTAGCTCATGTGTTTGTCACTGTGTCTGCGTATATCCTCCCTTCTATAACTTGTGGTGTGAATGAGCGTATCTTAAGAATGTACCTGAATGCTGAATAAGCATGATGATGCAAACAAGCACGAAGCCGTCGAAAACAATGAGAGCGGCTGCAACGCAGATGATAATATAAGCAATGACAGCAGCAACGACGATAACAGCCAAGCAGACGATAATGTCGAGTTTGTAAATGGAGCAGATAACGGAAACAAGAAAAGGAGAAGAATATATCGATTTCATCGACACCTTTTTTTTTTTTTTTACTAAGTTAAAAAGGCACGCTGGAAGGACAGTGAAAAAGAATTTAACGAACAAGGAACTATAGAGCCGCAAGCTGTCGACGATTAAGGACTAAGGTCCGACGGACAAACTTACAAGGAAAGATTGAGACCTAACCGCCGGCAGAACCAAACCTATAGAAAAGCCGAAAGAGTACTTTCATACCGGCTTCATAAGGCTTACTAAGGTCTACAACAACACAAATAACAGCAATTTCGTTTAGGTGGGAAAACATCGCCCCATATAACGCGGCCAAAGTGATGAGAGGATCATCGCGTATCAGCAGAAACAATAACATTGTGCAGAGTTGTTTCGTCAGAGAAAAGATCCAACGAGAAGCGTTTTTGAACTTAAACGTTAACGAATGATTGCATCAACGTAAGATGACTCGCTGTTTCGACATCATTGAGGAAATAAGTTACGAAGACAGCATCTTAACGAACTGAAGTCAGCGCGATGGGGTGAGTTGTTCGAATATTCGAGCTGAAGTCACTGTATGGATAAACTTACCGGTTATGAATGGATTACAATACCGGAAACGTTGGGAACTCACGGATTTTATTGAAATTCATGGGTAAAGTCCAATGATAGGAGCTTTGCTAGTTTTCTGTTACAGGCGGTCCTATCCATGCAGGGGTCTCGTAGAAGAAGCTTGTTTCTACGTTCTGTTCTGCTGTTCGTAAATGTTAGGCACGGTCTATCGAGGCCTTTTCTTTCTTAGCACTTGCGTCACGTTTTTTTTATAGCCTGGTCAACGATGATGAGGCCCAAAAACCGCGCTTTCGGCGATGTTTTAAAAATTTTTTAAGAGAATTCTTGAAATCCAATATTTCATCCAACCAAGAAAAAAGAACGAGGACTTCGCGTCCTAGGTCAATATGAGTTCGCATTTGTTTCGAATAATTTTAAGGTGCTATTTACCTATGTAATAGGCTGACCGATTCAAAAGGGTAGGTAGGCAACTTACTTTTTGAGCAGATGAAAAGCTTGATATTTTATTGAATTAGTGGGTTGATCTGTCTTTGACAATGAAAAATGTTCTCTGACTGTAATTTCTATGTCCGCCCATAAACATAGAAAACTCGGCGGCATCGTTGTAATTCTGTCAGCCCGAAAAGACCGACCCATTTTTCTATAACATAAAACTGATACACACGTGTGTTCTACAGCATTTTACCGTCTTAAGCTCTGGATACAACGCCTGAACTAACTTACAGGTATAGAGTTTCGCTGCACTAAACGCGCATCGTCACAGCGAATTTAAGATCAGCTGTAATTATGTAGCTAAATATATATAATATTAACGTCGGATCCCGTTTGTTCTTGAGTTTCGTGTAGACCCTCGCGAACACCCGTACAAGGTTAGCCCAGTTAACGTGCATATAGAAAAATGCTTTGTCATCCTAGTTGACCAACCGACAGGTAGATCAGGCTGCCTTGGGCAGACGAAACTATGTCGGCAGCAGAGCACGAAGTAAGCAACCACAGACAAGCGAACCGCTTTGTAGTACCAGACGAGAACATCCATGAACAACACGCAGACTTTGAGGTCACAGAGGGACAGTTCAAGAGAGCCACCGCGTAACGAAATACATTTTAGACAGACGAATGCTAGGGCTGTACGTGTGTATTTCCACTAGTGCTCTCTGTGTGTAGCAATGCTTTACGCTTAATAAAAACGTATGCCTTCGGTGGTTCGTGTGCGAGACGAGATGGGCAAACTGCAGTGGACTGGGTGCACGCTAGCTTATTTCTTCGACTACACTCAACGATCCAATGGAAGTGGCTGTGACAATATTGAACTCCGCTGCTCCTGTCTCACCAGAGCTACCGCCAGGCTTCAGACGGCTCGGAGCGGTCGGTACGACTCTTTGCAAGCCACGCACATACGGGATCACCCTTGTACAAGGGCAAAGACAATGAAAAAGTACAACGGCATTGTACGTTAAAGCGTATACGAAGTGATCAGCAGTTTTCCGAGGGAATACGCTATGACCAAATAATAGCCGTAGATATGCGTAACTACTTTCATTGAGAAAATTATCTTGTTTAGTGTAAGATTACGCTTATCTTTTCATACCCAGCTAGAATCAGTATAAATTCAGGCATATATATATATATATATTGTATTTTGCCATAGTAGATATCACCGGAAAGTACTATTTTCCATCGATATGGCCTGTATTATTATTATTGCCACATTTTCGCAATTTAAAATTACCGACAAAATACCTCATTGACCCCGTAAGCTAACTGTCCTCCAAAGTTATGGCAGAACTTGGCTTTTAATTTTAATTCAAGTGAGAATCTTAATTATGACCGTTCGCCATGATTGCACCGCCCATTTCATATCTGGGCGTTGTATCGACTATCTGTGAGTATTAAGAGTAGTAGTAGTAGCAGTGCTGCTACTGTGTTCAATTATAATTTTATCTTCGCCGGGCCAAAAATTAAAAATCGCACGCTTAATGGTACAGACAGTATACAATGACTTTCTCTTTGGCGTTACTATACAAAAAGACGCACACCCAACGTATTAAAGCTGCCGCTGGCATCGCCTTCGCTAACCATATCAACGGACTCAAGTTGTTCGCGGCTAATTTTTGTTATATGAGCACGTTCGTTGGTACACATTTTCCGCGTATATACTGCTGTCTGTGGCGGATCCGCCTACCGCCGTCCGCGACGGACCAGCACGTTTGCTATTAGTCCATATAGACCAAGGCGAAAGATCAATGAATGAACAACAGACTGAATGGCCCAAACTTCTCTATTGCCGGACGGAAAAGTTAGTGAGAAAATATCTCACCTACGTGTCTCCCACCTCCTGGACATTACCCATCTATTGTTCGACAAAATCTTCGATTTTAATTTTAGATGAGAGGTTTAGGTACTACGGCAGAAGCAACCTAAAAATCAAAATGAAGGAAAAAAGAGTGAGACTAGTGGCGCCATCTGGATGTCGTCGTGGGAAACTTGCGGCAAGCTACGTTTTCTAACGGAAGAAGCAAACCAATAAACCAATAAATGTTTATCGGCTACGAGTGAGTAACAACTGGTGTCTATTGCCGCCTGTTATCAGCGATAACAGCAACACTGGCAGTAAGGCTGTCAATTACTGACATCGAATTCTATATATAACATGTAGGACACATTTGGATAAATTATTAGATTGGCACGTACGGGCGTGAAAGATAGGAACCCCCGGTTTATGAATCGTACTTGGGCCTTGTTCCTTTGCAGAAGAAAATGCTTGATAGGTCAAGCTTCTTTTTCACGTTGAATTTTTTGAGCTTCTTGAGTCTAGCTGTCACAACTGAGCAAAACATTGCTCTGATCAGCCGTTTTGTTCTGTAAACGACATTTCCATAGTAAAATGCATGAATTCCTATGATGCATTACCCAATAAATTTACAATTATTCATTCACTTTATTCGACGTTCCCTAGTAGGCTCACGTAAATCCAGTAAACCAAACACCTAAAGCCGCCATGTTATTTTTTGGCAGTTATTTAGCATACTATATAAGTAATGATCTGTATCAGAGAAATTTACAATAATTAATTTGACTTAGAGGGAATGATAAAGCGAACCCTTTTTTTTTTCGCTTATGACAAACGTTCTTTCCATACGTCTGGGTCTTTAATTATTGTAATGACTAAATTTTGTCTTTAATCTTGAACCTTCTAAACGAAAGATACCCTCGTGTTGAATCACGTAAATAATTCGAGCGTGTGCTCGCTCTACAATATGCCGACCAGTAACTAAATACTTCAGATATTATGTATAATGATATGCCTATTTAAATATTAATCTAGAAGATGGGCTTAGTTTGTTCTCGCAATGGTCTAAGAAATTTTTATTTGCTTACAGTTTCGATATAGTATCATCTCTTTAGCGTTGAGGCTACGCCGACCTACTGTGTGGAGTTGAAGCTGTCGCTTCGCCCCTTACCTGCTATTGTAAACAGAAAAAGATGGGCTGACATAGCATTAATACAGCTCAGTGGGAATTGTGAAGCTGAAAAAGCTTTTAGCTACGTTCTAACAACAAGCTCGCCCGTTTATTGATTACGCCATTCTGAACAAAGTAGAATTAGCACGTACGTGTACAATGAGTGGAGATCGAACTTACGCATCGATGATACCGCATCGTATCCTAAAAAATTATAATAACGTTTCATTATCGAAAAAAAGAAACGACCTGTATTTTTTAGCAAGTGCCTTAATGTGATAATGTAAATAAATTGAAGATATGATATTATGAATGATCCACATTTTTCAGAACTGTTATTCCCTGGGGTCGAAAAAAATTAAAGCATCTACTATACGGAAGGTTGTTCTTTCCTACCAACTTCTTTCCAGGAATTATCTTTTCAAAATAGAAACATCAATTTACTCAACAGGACCATCTCCGTACAGAAACTTCCCGAACACACTTAAAATTGAAGCATGGTTATAAAAGTTATTAATTTTGTACTACGTAGTTCGAAGCCCTTCATAGTATTAGGAGGCATTAATCGTTCTCAATATATTAATATTTACACTATAAAAAAATATACTTCTGATAAATTAAAATTCAAATGCTGTTCCAAATCGCCTCCATTCGAGCAGAGTGGCTTTGGATACTTATGCTATTGAGTTCAAAAGCAATATAAAAAAATTGCCTTTTATTACAAGCTTTTATTTAAGGAAAAACAGCTCTACGTTGTTTCACCCTTCAGAGTATACCTTTGTAGTGTTGCAAGCTAAGCAATTTACCTAAATATTCTTCCGAGGGCACCATCAGGTTGTTAATATGCCGACATTTACTCATCATCCTTTTATGTAAACTCAGTTTGTTTTTATTCCCAGTACTATTGGCCGTTTCTAAGTTTTACAAGAAAGCGACGCTGAGAAGCTTCAAGGAAAATTTACGAAAATCCGGAAAAAACAAGCCAAGCATTGATCCTTTCTAATACAGTCATCCATGAAACTCAATTTTATATTAGTGCACCTCCGATCGAAAATAGAAAAAAAAACAAACAGATTTTACTAAATCACCTTAGAAACTCCAATATTCAATCAGCCTTACGCAGGAATAGGTACCTCCGTCAACGTTCCGAACAACCAAGTTCAGCTGTGTTTTGTAGTTTGTAGATATGTTGATCTAAATTCGTAGCAGACCACAAGTATTCCAGATATGATTTTATCTATCCATGAACTATCCTAAGTTACCTCGCCAAATTGGGCCATATTTAAAAGTTAGGTTTATCCCAAATAGATAAGCTTCTAATACTTTTAGATTTAGGACCATATTGTAGCTAAATAAAATTTTTAGCGGATAACGTCTAGTCTTGGATACTTTGGCCCAATGGTTGGCTGACCCTGCTACACAAAGACTAGATATGAAATGAATAGAAAACGCCAAACGGCACGAAAATATTCTTCGGATGATAATAACTGGCGTTGACTTTAAATCATTACACCTTTCGGCTTATTTTATATTTTGGTTGTAAGTATATATATATTATATTATTATATATTACACATAGGAGAGTTACCTTTAGTTTGGCTTTACAGTGATATGTCTTATAATAAAAGCTCATATACGAGAACAAGCTACACTATGTTGAAACAGTTCAGCAAACGAGGCGGTTGAAGTTAGAGTTACGCAATGCTAGACTGATCTTATTTGAGTACAAACCCTCGCGTGATATTTTCGTTGATGATCTTTGCAGTATTCAGAAATGTCATTCGCCCCATAAAAGCCGCCTGGCTCTCAAATTAAATGATGGAACCTGTCTGCACCGTATCTTGCGGACCAGTTTGCTCTGCGTCCTTCCATCTATAGTTGGTCATCGCCAGGACTCTAAAGTAGGATTTCAGTTTCTTTTCATGATGTTAGTTTTCTTATGTCTCCGGAATGAATGATGCTTATGCTGAAGGCAGATTACATACAGGGAGCATTGAAGTGCGTATCTGTGGCCAGCGGTTTAAGTGAATAAGACTGAACCGCTTTTTTTTTTCTCATTTCACAAAAGATGCAATGTCGCATATGTTAATTATAGGACTAGCAGTTTCTACAAATAGAATATACGTACGACATATTATTATTGTGGACCCGGTAAAGGTGAAGGTCGGTCGATACAAAAGGAGTTGTCCTCTTCAAACCGGATAGAGCACACTCAGGAACTTTTCCCACCCGCTCCTCATTTTATTCGACAGTGTAACAGTAATAAAAATATTCTATCTATTTGATAATCTGCCCGACACACGAAACCCTACACATTCGAACGGCTTGCGCTAGACAAAGAACGTATTTGTACCGCAGCACCGTCGAGTAATAATTCAAATATTGATTCCGATTTTTTTACTGTAAGTACAGAGGTATCCGCTCGGCTTTTTCCTTGCCTCCTGCTTCCCAGTAAGAAAAAACATCTGACCTACAAAATACGTCGACTTTTCACAGAATGCAGTTACCTTACCTGAAATTTTTACGTGCTCAAACGGGTGGAAGGGCCACGCCATTACATTCCGGTGCGATGCCTGCTGATAATAACATTCATTTGTTGTGGTCTCGTGTGACGCCCATACATCGGTCAATCGGTCCGCCATGTCTATCGGACCCGAAATGCTTTACGAGACCCCGCTTGTTAGTTGAAGGTTCGACAGGCAGCTGTTTTCATAGCAAATAGTCATCGCGATGGCCTTTGTGCCGGCTTGTCAGCCAATAACGGCGACTCATGCTTGCTTTTGCACATTTTAAAGCACCTCCATTCCTTGCCGGTAAGCAAGCGCCAGCAGATCAAGCGACACCGGCCATTACCGCGGAAGTTTGTGTGCCCGCGCGTCTGTTTTGTGCTGGCAATAGACGTCATAGTATCGATTATTTGGCCTGGATCCCCATGCGAACGGGCGATGAAGCTCAGTAAAGGATGGATTTTCCACACGACGTAGCTGAAATAGCTAACGTAACGAGGGTTTTTAGCTTCAACGTGATGAGAGTGCCGCCGCAAACGGGTAGTTGGTCTTTCTTGAAGGCAGAGTCCCGTGGCTTGATATATAATAGAGATCGATGCATTGGAAAACACAACAAAATCAAAGTCGGTTGCTCATAGCCAAGAGAAAATCCGTTAGATACATTATTTTAATTAAATCATCCATTGAAATTAACTTGTTTATAGTCTAGGTACTAAAACGAAGGCTGTCCTATTGTTTTTTTTTGAAGAATTAATGCTTATTCAACGAGTTACCGTCAGCCAAAGTTGACAGTTGCCTGTACGGTTCATGATTTAGGAGAATAGCTAAATATTCTTTAAGGTAGTTTAATAGACTCTATTATATATTTTGTCAAAAGTATTTCTTTTTTAAATATAAGGAGACGTTACTGGATATCTGTTGGTAATGGGTATGCTAACTGGTGACTTTTTAAGCCAATGGCTTGGGTATCTGACTCAACTTTGAAGAACGTACACGCAGGCTACATCGCACCTTCTGCACCACAGTACACAATAAGATTATAACGGTATAAGAAAAACCTCGCAAGCAACTTCCGCTGATTCATCATTTTGAGCTTCAACGAAGATGCTAATAGTAGCGCTTAGACACTGTGTTCATAATGTATCCTTTGCTTTAATATGATGAGCCACATGATGAACAGGGATGAAAAGCGCTTCCAGCGTTTTGCTGTTTCCATAGAATCGATAATATTAATGCATCGAAAGAAGTCTTCAGAGCGAGGAACGTATTGTTTTTTATGCATCTGTTTGATATTGCCGATTGGCGATGATTGATTGGCCGATTACTATAGCTAGGCCGACCTTAGCTCGGGAAGGTCGATGCTAATTGGTATTGAAAACAGTTTGTTATGGCATCCCGCTAGGCTGGACCTGACCTGATGATCGATCTTTATACATATATATTTAGTACTGTAAAAGAATCCTATATATATACACGCAGCATTCTTCCGGCATACTTACTAGTCGGGGTGTCTAAATAAGGACTATTTTACTTCTACGGTTTCAGCAACCTTACCTTTGTTTGTCTATCTGTAATAAAATTGTTTTTCTTGTTTGGCCTTTCTGTCGATTCGGCCTGAAATTGGTCCTTAAAAAGTACTTATATTGACAAATCGCAGCGCCTTAATGTGTCGAGTACTCGAGCAGGTTCTGCTATTGCAACAGTAAGAAGATCCCGCAGGATAAAACTGATGTTTCAGTTTTCTACATGCACTGAATATAGGCCGTATAAATAGGTGCAATAGAACGTCAGCATGCTCGAATGTATTCTTCCGCTTACTATTTTTTTTAATAGGTTCATAGTTTTTCTTGTCTCGCATTGGAGGTAGTGAACATCATTGATATTGCTATGATAAACTTATTGAAAAACCCAGAAACAGAACTCTGTGGCTTAAGGTCCAGCAAGCGCGATCTCCAGGCTTTTCTATTAAAGTATATTAGCTCGTCTTCGTCGCCACCTGATGCATGATAATCAACATACACTGCAAGCATTTCATTACAGAACCTCATTAGATTGGACATATTTAATTTTGAATTGACACACCGCATAAGACCAGTCTTTCGATTTTGATGCAACTTCTACCCACAGCTGTAGGTAACCTTTCTGGCTTTATAAGCGGCTGCGTACTGCAATTAATTGCAGCATAAAGGTCGTCCAGGTAGATAAACTGTAGGTATCACTAACCGTCTTTGTCCAAAAGTTTTGCTGTGCCACTGTAAAAGCTCAACCTGAGATCTTGACGCAAGTGTCATCTCATAGCTTATCTAAGACCTGAGCATCGGGATAAACAACTTACCCCTAGTTTCTTCTTGTATAGATCAAATCGAAGCAGTCACCGGCACCTCGTCTATCTGAAAAGCTTTTTCCTTTACTACAGTAAAAACGAATACGATCTATATGAAGTATAATGAAGCAGGTAGCTCTATCAGCAAACCAATGAGCCAATGATCGTTATTAACCGTTACCCAAATAGAAGGTTCATTCCACACCGCCTTGAAAAAATCCGCCTCTCCATTGTTTTTCACGCAACCGAAAAAGCATCGTCAACGAAACCTATCATGGGGGGCATCGCTGCCCCGAAGTGCGTCAAGGAACAGAACGATTTCAAACGAAACCTACTTATTCCGTGTCTTCGCTCTACCTACAGGTATGATTGTGACAACCAACAAGCTCATGCTTGTTTCTCTACGCTTTTCGGTGGTTACATTATGAACGCCTTCTTTGCTCCCTCACATCCATTTGCTCACCGCAGATTCCATCAAGTTCTTTCTGCTACCTCAGGCGACTCTCCTCGACCGCGTTCAGTTCCCCCAGCGAAGCCTCCCTCGGCTGTTTAAGCGCTTACACTAGTCCTTGATCGCGAGATCTCTCCCCCCATCCGCAACGGCAGCCACGCGACGGCCGTTCCAAGTCGCCGACGAATGGATTTCGTTTATGCCGTCGTTTTTCCTGGCGTTGTTGTTGTCGTCGCCGGTCGTCTGCTGGTTGAACTTGTGTTTCCTCTCTATATTATGTGTACTACTGCTTGTGCCGCTACGGCAGCGCAGGGCTCTGTAAGCGTTTGCGTTTGTGTAGCGCAATTTAGCCTGCCGTGACGTGTCAGCGCTTTTAGGCCATCGCTGTCTAAATATACGCGCGGACTCGCGTGGTAGCGGTCACCATTATATGCTACTATTAGTTGAATCAGTTGTAGAGTTGTAAGAAACGCGGAAGAGGGCCAAGGGGTAGTTGTAACCGTAGCAAGGGTTTCTCGTCTATTTGTTGCTGCGGCAGTGGCCGTTCCTTAAAGTCAGGTTGACTAGCAGCCTTCATAACAGCAATGGCACTAGCAGCAGTGCAGTGCTTGTGATAGCGATAGAAATATAGTTGAGTAACAAGACAGTACTCTTTAGATAGTACCAAGTGGCCGACCGACCGACCGACCGACCAACCGTCCAGCCAGCTGTCGTTGACGCGTTTCGCGTTCGACTGAAACGTCGGAGCTTTCTCAGTTGTTGCGTGCGTCCGGCCATTAGCGGCTGTTCCAGCCGCTGTGTTTTGCCGTATATTTGCTAGTAGCTAGGTCTCCCCACCAGCGTCGACTGCTGTAGCTATCGTTGCTTCAGGTCTCATTGATGGTAGCAGCACAAAAGAGCAGTCAAACCTCAGCGAGAACACAATTTACAAAGATGACGGGGTTACTTCTCAAAGTTATGGCAGCAGTTCTAGTGGTCGTCGTCGTTGTGGCCGGTTCGTCGACACGTCTGGCATTGCGTGGTCAACGGCTGAGGCGATCGCAACACCATCTGCTATAGCGCTCCTGTATGAGCGTGTCTGTGGCACAGCAGGTCCGTTGGCTATGCACCCCCCTATGCTGACGAATTGCACCCTGTAAGCTGGGCAGCAAACTTGCCCTTATGTCGCCGGCGCGCGCTTGAGGCAGTGTAACTATAGCAGAAGAACTGAACTAATCAGACAAGGACGACGTTAAGTAAGAAAGCGGCAGCTAGCCATTAGCGACAGCGCCAGCGACATTGGCAGCATCAAATAGACGGGACACGGTAAAAGGACGAATAGCAATAGGAGCCGTAGCAGAATCGACGCTATCAATTGGCCACTGCTGGCACTGAATCATCGCCGTTGACGTCTTCGCCGTCGCTACTGCTGTCACAAATGCCGCCCTCAGAGGAAGGCTGCCTCGCTTTCATTCTTACTGTTGCTGGTCTGTTGCGCTGATCTGATTTGTCGGATGCTTATGTGTGCGCGCCAATGGCATTTATGTAATGTTACTTTCAGAAAAAGGGGGCCTTAGTAAAGCATCAGTAGCAATACATGTACCATTATCTAAGATCTATCTCACTATTTAAATCCACGAAATTCGCAAATTTAAGATAAGATAGAAAAATACAGTTCACACTGACGTTTTCGTATCGTTGATAATTTATCTCTACGAAGCGAACATCCGAGTAGACGATGGGTTCTTTAGTGGCCTTTATCATATTTGCTCACATTATTATACTATGCACGTCCTTCATACAAACAGAAATATCAAAGCAAAATTTGAGCACCACTAGCGTTCTTCTTTCATCGCACCTCAATAAAGGGCTATTTAACTAAAAACAAAAAAAGTTTTAACTAAAAACTTCAACCAGCATCGACCATGTCACTTTTTGCGTAGACATTATACCTAGTCTAACGCCTATCTTGCCCTGCCTGGATAACAGCGTTGAACAGCCGTAGCGTGCCGAACTTGGACCTAGCGCGCTTTACTATTGTTGTTGTCGTAAACGAACGAAAAAGTTTCACCCAGTATCTCTTATGTTGGCATAAACCATAAACAACAAGAAAGAACTTGCGTGGAGCAAGCGATCTTACGCAAAGACGTCAGGATAGAATAACCAAATCGTTGACGACAACATCTGCTGCTGCTGCTGCCAAGAGATCTCCTTAGGTGCTATTCTGACTCACTGTTATTGTTGATTCTAAATTACGTTTGGTAACTTCTCTATATATGTATGTATGTATATAAAAACATGGACCTCTGTAAGCCTATGCACCGGGATTTGTTCTATGTAGTTCCGCCGAAGAGCGCTGCACTGCGAGTACATTGCACATCTAAGGCGCTAAGTAAACATGAGGACGGGTGAAAGAAAATGAAACGTATTTCTAGTAATATTTTTCAAATTCATGAAAAATGTTTACAGAAAACCGCTGTAGACTTTTTTCTCATAATGGTTAGCCTCACACATTTCGTCACCCGAGTCCTTTCCGGTACATAATCCTTGTATGTACATTGTACTGTCGCGCTCCACAATATCTAACGTAAACTAGTTTATTTTGCCGCCTCTCGTTTCTATTAAAAGTATTTGACTTTAATCACTTTCCGAACTTTAATCGTGTCACCTAGTAATTATCTCGTGAATCGCGTAATTAAGTGTTTCAAATGCTATGTTCACTGCGATTGCCCCCTAGTATTGCCTCAGACGGCTGACCCCTAGCACTAAGCGAGCGTGTCCCTGCGCGGTCTCAAACCTAGCCCCCTAATTGGTGTTTTTCGACCCAAAAGCTTGATTAAATAATTCTGTCACAAGAGCGAGATTGTCAGTCAATCCAGCCCAGCAAGCATGCACCTATCGGTGTGTATAGTATTTACATAAAGAATGGCGTATACGACAACTTGCGCCGCGACTCAACTTCCATTCCTAACTCATATGTGTTGTATAGCAAATATCGATAATCAATGATCCCTGATTTTTCTTTTTAAGCAAAGGAGCGCCATAATTCGATCTATAAATGCAGATGTTATTTTTCAGTGCTGCACATATCACTTCGCTACTTCAGCCATTGTTTCCTCGCTACCAATATACGATACCAATTTGAGCAGGTCAGTATTGTGGAACTGGCGCACCACTAGATGATGACAGAAACCGTTTCTGGGACAATGGGCAAAAATGCCTCTAATAGGAGCTATTTATCTATCTGTACCTAGGTTTGAACTAAAGCCTGCATAGTTCAGTTCTTGCTGAACTATCTGGAAATAGGCTAACTTCTGGAAAATTTTATCATTTGCATACTGGATCGTCTTGGTGGTGTAATCACGCATTAAACTTACTGACGCGTGCCCTTCCGATATTTTTGGTAGAGTTGATCTCTGTGAGAAAATCCCGCGTAATATCAACTGCGAAAAACAGAATGTGTAATGCACGTAGATCGCATGTTATCGCATGTAGAGGTAATGCCAGGTTGTATGATGGCAGACATGGCCGGTATTATTTAAGTAAATAGAAGGCTACAGTACCTATTCATGGGTCAATTGTCCTTCTGCGTATTACAGTAACCCAATATCTCTAATGAATCACGAAATGCTTAATTAAGAAAAATTAATTAAGAAAGAAAAAAAAACTAATCGTGGCTTTTTTTTCGTATATTTTAATAAAGCATATTTGATTAACAGTACGCAGCAGACCACACCCTAATTTTACACCTACAGTAAATTATTATCTACCATCATCTAAATATAGTAGCATTTGCTTAGCTCGGTTATTCGTAGGCCAGTTTAGATCGTTGCTCAGCCATCTAGAGCGAAATTTTATCGGCAAAAAAGACATATTTTATCCCTTTTGTAAACTAGTGAGTCTAACTCCATCTTCGTTAAAAACTTAACGAAATAAAGATGTTGTCATAGCCATTAACCTAGGATAAGTTCACGACCTTTTCATTTTCTTGCAAAGCCGCCTAAATTAAAGAACTTCTATTGCTACCGGTCGCCTGGCGAAGATATACATCTCAACTTTGTTTTGCGATTCTATCCCACCCATAGAATTGAACGGATGTGTATTTACCTAAAGCACCTAACTTCAGCCTATTCGACAGGCGTCGCTCGATAGGCTCTAATCAATACAAATGATGTGAAACCTACACACGTTAGAGTAACAGAAAATTGCTATTTATCAGCAACGCTTCTACTCAAGTCGCAAGCACAGGTTAAAAAAGCAGTGGAAAAATTTACAGAGGTTTATGTATGACAAGGCGTGACACACGTGTCAATTCAACCTAATTCTGAATAGTAGCAATGCGTTGCAAAAACACGTTGAATCTTTTGAGTAAGCTAGCCGGTACAAAAAGCACGGTATAAGAAACAGCCAGACTGCAAATGCAGCCGAATTTTCTTTCCAATACTGGGGGCAAACCGCCTTAGGTTTACGCCACATCGAGTGGCACGATTCCAAAAGCAAATAAAATTCTCCAAATATTGAAACCTCCACAACACTTGACCTCGAATGATTTGCGGATTAGATAGATATTAAGCCGCCTAGACGGGGTTGACGCTAGTATCGAAGCTCCTGTCATTCATCCTGAACTACCTACACAATATGCGCAGGACATTGTCTTAATTAGACGACTTCAAAATTCATTTTCTACGCGTCCCGGCAGACGATGAGGCTCGGCTTGATGTTTCAACCAAATCGGGGCCTTAATAAACCTAAGGTCTTTAACATCAGGGGGTTGCGAGTGGTGAAAACTTGCTGTAAAAGCGAAGCTCCAGCAGTAACGAAGTATGAGACTTGCACCGAGAAAAGTCTTACTGTATTTTGAACCTTAAGCGGAGACTTTGCAAGTTTACCCATTGGTAATAAAGCTCTACTAATAGCTTAACTAGCTTAATGTTTTAAAAGTCGTACGTGTTATTTAACAAAATAAATTTATAGTATATTGGGTAGATGATAAACATCGATCGTTCAGATTAAGCAAAGCGCAGTTGATCAACGTCAAGCCACTATAGCTATAAATTATTATTATAAAACATAATTCTCGTTAAAATTCAAACCTTTGCCAAATTGGTATGAATTTATTTAATCGTCTAAATCTAAATTGTGCCCACCAAAGTAATTTCCGCCAAACGAAGCACGCTTTTTCCAGCTCTCAAAACACCCTTCAAGTTCGATCGACGGGATAGCCCTCAGCTCGATTAGTGATTTCACTATTAGTCCAAATGTGATGTAGAGACGCGTTCCCTCAAAACTTTTTTCAGTTATAGGAAAGGGAAAAGTCTTTTAGCTTTACGGTTTAGATCTAGCGAACACGGGGGCATACATATTGATTTTTCCTCACCAAAAAACGCTGTTGAGTAGTGAGCTACGAGCCAGTGTGTTGTCATGATAGAAAACCTAAAATTTGTTATGCTGCGGTTCTTTTCTCCTGCGTCAGTGACACCTGCGCGGTCATCTTAAAACTTATTGGTAGTACCCCCTAGAGCGGCACAGCATGAACTCAAGGTGAAGGATTCTCGTATGGTCGAAGCAAGCCATGAAGGGCACCATGTCCTCGCACGTGATCGCTGTCACAGGCCTTCCAGAATAAGAATCGTACGTGGAAACACTGTATCCACTTATTTATTCGGTGCCTGATTTCCATTTTTGTACTGCAGACTCCACATAGTACCTATGCAGTTGACTTTACGTATCTCCACACGATAAACCTCTTACACGCTTGTTACTCTATCTGAGAAAGATCGCGGAACGCCCAATATATAAAGTTACTCAATGAGAAAACTTGAAATCGCATTAAATTGTTACCTTATGTATAGTAGAAGCCCTGTTCTTTTTACCAAGGCAAACGTCCACTACAAGCGAGCATTCAATAAAAATTTTATCCAGTCGAAGGAATACGAAACTCATTAATTACTAAACAAAGTAGTAACTTGTATTATTTCTCACTACTTGTAGCGATGCTTGTACTCATTACATTGATATATATATCCTGTGCTAACGGTTTGTCTGAAGATTTTGTGTTTTTAACTTCACTTCAAATCTTGCCAACCACAAGTGAACACTAGAAAATTAACATAAATTTTTCGATAACTTGAAATATCACGAACTACTAGTTTACAGTTATTGACCCAGATCCACTTTGATAAGCGAACCGATAAGTAGTCGAACGAGCGACTTGTGGCTCTTATCAATATATTCGCAGGAGACCTTTACGACGATGCTGCCCCACTTTTTTTTGAAGCAGACTCCATGTGAGTGCGCAAATTCGTCCTATAGGGGTCTCGATCTCACTTCTATACTGCAGTGGCGGCAACTCTTTATCATACTACTTGCAGCCATCACTTAATGACTGGAACTAGGCACCTAGGTTGTTACTAGGCCTACGGATTCATCTAAGCCTAAATAATCTTCTAAGATACTAGACATTTCAGGCAGTCATCTCATTATGCTAATATTATCGTGTTGGGAGCCGGAAGTCTATCTCAATCCCCATGTGAATTATCTGGGCACTTCTAGTGTAGGGTATTAAGACGACTGGCTGAAAATGTTCAATAACTAGGATATACGTTTAATATTTTACTTTTCATGTTCGAGCTATACAAAGATGAACTATGACTTCGCTCCGGCACCATTACAACTTTAGAAATCTGCAAGAAAAGAAAAGAAGAAGGTTTCAAACTACAACCCAGATATTGTAACGTAGACTCGGAAAACGGTTGATTATTGGATGGATGCCCTACATCTTTGGAAGAAGTTCATAATTTATCTTTTACTTTCTTCTAAGAAAGATATTTATTTCATTTATACCACCGCTACAAAACAAAACTAAGTTAAATTCAATTTGTTATTATACCGCAATAGAAACATCGGGTGCGTACTACGTTATGGCTGAGTCTTGCGCCGTATGCTTTTGCTGCTTGAGTTATTGATACTTTGAGGAAACATAAAGAAGCTCTATACGAATTGGCGACGCTTCAGTTACCTCAGTCAAACGCCTGTATCAATGATAAAGAAATGTTCCCAAGAAATTCACCGCAAGATTTAACCTCGTCATAAAGTGCCTTGGAGTTAGCACTGCAAAATATATAAAATGGTCAGATTTGACTAGTCGGATTAGGAACAAACAACGGATGACAGTGGCTTATCCTGTTTTCGTTTTACCAGTAGTTATCTCTTTGTCCATCGCTGCAACTTTCGTTCCGTAGAAGTTAACTTATGCTGCTGCATTACAATGTTAAGTTTTGCAGACAAGATTATGAACCAACCCCACGTCCTTGAAAATTACGCGGTTCGAAATGCGCTTCGCTTTCATTGCTCGAGACCTGTTGCAAGATTTTGGTCCCAGAAACCCTCAGTAAAAAAAATTGCGCCCTGGTTAGCCCCATGATTGACGGGGATGACCTACCCTCATCTAACATGACGGAAAGTAAAAGATAGCTATTCCCAAAAATATGATAAACAATTTGCCTCAGAGGATTCAGAAACGGTGGCTATAATAACTTGAAACTTAATAAATCTCGCTTATGGGTGATGCCAAGACCAAAGACTCTTATTTCGATATCGAATGTATATATATATGTGTGTGTACATGTCAAAAATAGAAAAAATGCCCAACGTAATGCCACTCGAATGTATACCTCTAGATTAAAGTCAAGCCCACCAAATATCGTTACTTATCTATAGAATTATATTCTACCCATATTCGTCTCTAAGAGAGATTACTATCAAGATGGCATCCTCGAAATGTTTTATATCGACGTCAGAGAGGTACTTACTTTCAATTACATACGTGGAACTGCAATACTATGCCCGATATGATCTTTCCCCCAGTTTCTACGTACAGTTACTTATTGAGCCTTCTCTACAGCTCAAAAGGTTCGTTAGTGAGACACTCACTTATCATAATGAATCCAGTCACGGCGTTGCATCATTGACGCCGCCATCACTAACTGTGCAGATCTACGAGAGAGTCGCCATGGCTTGGGGGTGGTCCGTATCGAAGTATGGTATAATAGAACACGTCTATGCTTGGATGGACTCATTAAGCTAAAGAAAACTTGCGTGTTTCGAAGTGAAATATTAACGGCGTCTATTTCACGCTCACTTTTCCTCGCACGGTTGACGCAGATCACGCAAATACTACGTAAAACGAATGGATATGCTCATATGGAAGGTGGCAGTTGTTCTCCGCTTATTCTTAAGTGCTGCCACTTAATTAATATAATAATAAGAAAGTAAAGTGTTCCTGTTGCCGATCGATAACATAACTTGGACCTTTTTAATGTGACAACGTCCTATAATAGTGTCCTGATAATTATATGACGATATTTTTCAAAGGTTAATATCTTTGAGGAAAGATAGCTCCACTAAAGGACTGGCATTTTAGCCTTAAATGATTTTTATCTTACCGATTAGGTTGTGGGCTTGATTCGATCCCTTGAGCCAATAGCAACCAAACAAAACGTGCTTCTTCGTATGGAACGTTTTTTGTTAGCTATTAAAGTGCATTATATTACGTTGTAGTGCTTTTTACCTGTATGCTTGTTTGTGGTGTTCTGCTGAAAGACCCTACGATGTGCAATCACAGACAAAATAGGCGATATTGAATGAGTGCATCTATCCCGACTAGGAAAAAAATATCTAGAATTTAGTGTTAAAACATGCTCAAACCGTTTTTTTTCCAATTCTATAATGATATCCTAGCAATACGAAATTCTATTTCTTTGAATCGTCTGTGTAAGGAAATAGGTATATAGGAAATGTAAGGCAAAGGCAAACGGCTGGTGAACACACGATCCTTAAAGCATTTCCTTTTTTCTTTACTATTCCAATTGCAACGAAGAATAGAAACTCGTCCCACACCTAAGAAAATTTATTCTAATCCTTCTAAGTAACTCGTTCTATCTAAAAAATATCAATACAACCCAAAATGCAAATACAAGCTACATATTCGAGGGCTTTCTTTTGCGCTTGAAGCATCCCGTCCAAGCTTAGCTGGGTTTCTTTATTAGCGTTGCATTTACCCACTGATATCACAGATTCTAGTCTGCTATTCAATGTTCACATTATGCATACCGCCTGTAAATCCCGCAGTAGGTATTGTGCACAACGGCACTGCTGTGTGCATAGACCCGCATCGATGACCCGCCAGAGCCTTATTTAGGTTGGCCACGCCAGTTGTGACTTTCGTGCATACAGCATGGGAGTCATCTCAGAATTTGTCACTCGTTTTAGTTCACACAAAGGACCGTATCGCTACTCACAGTCAATTCCACCGTACACGGGTCTGCATTTAGCAGAATCATCATGTCATTGGATAGGAAAGAGGAGAACGTGAGGGAAAGAAACTAGCAGCTAGCATCACAAACGAAACTTCGCTGAGATAGAGTCTAGTCTTTGAAGCAGCTTTTCTCCCCCTCGATCTCTTGTTGTCTCTCTACGAGGACATCAGCACTTCAGCAATAGCATTGCTCCAAGGGGGTGCGATGACGCGCGTCTATACCAAACGGCTCTGCAGTCTCTTGGACACACACGCCTCATGAGATTCGAGGATTATTACTGAGCAGACCCACAGCCATGTCAGAACGACACAGCTCTTGGGAGTTGACATTATGTGAAATGAGTATCTGTCCTGCCATCATACCTGGTGCCAACCATCGCTAGTGTTCGCATATGGGTGGCCCTAAAATCGCGACGGATTGTCTCCGGTCTCACGTCTCGTGCCTGTTGTATGGTTGGAGCCTGATGCCAAATGAGTCAGCTTCACCAGGATTCGGATGTGATTGCGACTTCGTTACTATGTGGGGCTGACGCCACAATAAGCTACTGAATGCTTCCGCCCCTACTGTGACTCCAGTACTTAGTGAGTCTACCGAATTTTAGCAGAGCAGAATGCAGCAAAGCGGAGTTCGAGTTCTACCTACCTTCGCGCGCGCCTCATGTTCCCCTAGATTTTTCCTTTCAGGAGAATCGCTTCAAATATCTAGAGAGTATGCGGATGCAGAGAAGTCACAAATACGATGACGAACCATTGAAGTACTGTCGAGAAGAGCTTCGTGGGCCGGCTCAAGAAAGTAGGAAGGCTCGCAGGAGGATTCTCCTCCCGCCTATGAATCGGAGGCTGGTATCATCATCGTCATCATTATGATCCACGATAACAATGACAACCTCAGCTATGCCAGGGGGCTGCGGGTAGAACCGAACGAAGATTGAGGTTCACAGACTGTTTAGTGTGTCCTCATCGTTGGTCCGACTAACAATAGCAATAGAGCCTGAGAGCGGTTCATGAGTTGGCTTTCAGACTTCGCCAAGGAGGCGGAGGTGAGCCTTTTTATGCGTTTCAATGTTAAGCTTAGCGCCATTCGACAATGCTCCACACAGCACATGGACCCGGTGAACGAAAACACTTGAAGACCTTCTTCTGATGTGTATGTATATATAAATGAAATATATTTGAACCAGCCGGCACTCTTTTTATCTTTAAATAGGCAACGCAGCATATACGAAGCTTGCACATCCAACCACACATCTATCTATATTTTGCAGGGGTACCATTTGGCTTGTCGCGCAATTGATATGTATCATCGAATTTTGCCACTCACCGCACGCTATTGTGTATGAGTTCAATTTAGTCCATTGATATAAGAAAATACAAAAACCAGCTAATATACAAGCACTTACCGAATTTAACCGAATATATCCATAGGAAAGGCCAATGAAAGTACTTATTGGGTTCCAATGCTAACAGCGGATCCTAGGATTCATTAACAATCAACTCGACCCGTAGTCAGACCGTCTGTACAGTTTGATTTGTATACATCCATATTTTATAGCTAGACTTCACGGATTCCGTTTAGGGTTTCGCCCAAGCGACGACAGCGAGAGCTCTATTGATTTGACAAAACCGCTGAACTGATATATTGTTGCCAGTTTTAGCTTGCGTTGTGTGGAAAAAAGCAAAATTTTTATTTTCCATGTGATTTTATTTATAATACTAACGCATAATGATATTTTCCTTTAACTGATGTCTGTAAATCAAGTGTCAGTAATCTTACACTCCTCCTACCGTCCGTATGAGCCAGGTTAGGTTAGGTTAGGTTAGGTCACACTGGACCTTACACAAGTCTCGCCAATGTTGCCTTCTCCGAAAACTAATTGTGGAAAAACACGGTCAGGCTAAGTAAAATCTTTGTTTTCCATAATTTGGGAGAATTTCTTCGACCTGCGTAGCTGTTTTCAGGCCCGTAGTGTCCAGACAGTGCAGTTTAGTCGGTTAGACGACACGGGACGTGCCGACGGTCGCCAAGATGGGTTATCGCTTTTTCACGACATCGGCGGCCCAACGACCTCTTTCCTTTCAGCGAAATCTAAATAAAATGCAACATTATAAGTAAGGTTTAACTATTGACTGTAAAGATGACTTTCGGTGACATGAGTCGCCGGGCAAACCGCCACCGATCCCATCACAGTAGTCATGTAGAGAGTCAGACAGCCTTCCGAAGGCCCCCTCAAGTTTATCGAGACGACTGACCATATGATGCGATCATCTTCCGAAGTCAACCGGAGTTCCTGAGGCGCCGTCAGACCCCATATGTATTTATACAAATCGTTGAATTGTCCCACATAGCCCATTCGATCCTTCGACTGTCTAATACTTCGGGTAAGTCAGCCCAGACGAGGGCAGAGCAGCAGTATTCTGTAGAGCACTCGAGAAGATGCACTTTCGTCGAAGCATCATATTGTTCCTGTTCGAGATTTGTTGGCCGAATAAAAGGTCACAAGAAACTCCGAAGTGATCCGAAAGTCGAGCCATTTCCACAAGTGCGCAAAACCCATATTATATTGGTACACAACGACAACTTCAGTGGACCGGAACTGAGTCGGGGCTAAAAAGCAGGTAGTATTCGGGATGTCACGTACGCTCCGATTTCCTAAATGTTGCCCCGCGTCCCCAAGCTTCATCCTTAGGCTCGTTCTTTTGAATTTCTGGTCTGACTGAAGCTCTCGACCAGCCGAATCACTAGTCGCTTTAGCTTGCCGTAGAAAGATAATACAGTTGTTGACTCGATCGCAATATCGTGATGTTTACTAGGCTCGGGCACAGGATACATTGGCGAAGGAGGTATTACTGAGATCACAATGATCTGAGAGGATAGACGATTTGATAAGTCCGCGCATCAATCCGTTCGCAGGCGGCAATGAAAGGCAGGAACCTTTGAAGGTTTGCCGGTACAGGCACGACGATCATTTTCGAGCGACTTTTCGTCGGAGTCTTCATTCTCAATGCCGGCGTCCCTTCCTTATCAGATATTGTTTTGATTCTGTTGCGGCGCCAACAAGCCGACCGATCACTATACCTCTGATTTCTAGCTGGATCTCCTGATTGAATTATGTTGAAAAGAGAAAAGGTTCAATATCTTGAACGAATGACTCAGAGGTATCTATTGTGCTCGTCAGGCCGAACTGGCGCATTGTTTAGGCCTAACTAGTCATATATTTGTTCTCAGTTCAATTCATGCATAACCACATAACACTCGTAGTGAATACGTTCAATGGAAATTGTTCATAAGTAAATGCACATTAGTACAAGAAGCTAACTATACACATACGTATATATATATATATATATATATATATATATAAGAATTTTAATCGAACGCTAAACCATAGCTTATATATGCGGGCAGTTAATCACCAAATAGAGTGATATGACGCTGTAACTTCCATTATACATGGCTGTTTTTGCCTAGTTTAGCTGAAGAAAAAGAGCAGAAAAGAAAAACACTTCGAGAAAACTGCTAGCACCGTGACGACGAATCGACGCGCTCGGTAAATGCAGCATAACCGTATGTTTACACTAACTAGATACTAATCTTGCTACAGCGGGTCCGTCTTTCTCCTTAAAAATGACGAACCACTATGTCGTTATGAAGGCAGCACTCGTAGTTCATTCTAGTCAAGATAGTAGTATTAGTAATAGGACTGATCGTGATAACAGATAAAATCAACCACACTATCTAGACGATCCTATAATCACCTGGTTTCTCCCGCCATCATCAGCCTGATTACTCGAGCTCTGGCCTAACATGTCGGTTGTCACTAGTCATGTCCGTTATGGTAGCAAAGCATTGCAGTAGTCCTCGTCTGAGTAACGTTTACCCGCGCCGCCTTTATCATCATTATAATGATCGTATTAGAACAAAAAATTCTATCTGTTTTACATTGGCCTATGTGTTCAGTGTTTTAATATTGCTTTGTTTACATGATGGCGACGTCGTTGTTTTTGATGCTTGTTCTTCTTTGTGTAACTCCGTTAACTGCTGCCGGTGCCAGCTTGAGAGGAACACCGAACCCACAATTTACAATTTTACTAGTCACAGCGTACCTTGCACGCATGCATAAGTCTTCATATGCTGTCAATGCTGGGATACATATTTATCTGGAGGATGTATAGGTTATAGCTTACATGTCTGTTGTATTCCGTATGTGGACACGGAGCGGCCCGAGTGTTTCACACGCAACGTAACCTGATGGGTCTTCCATTGAAGTCCATCTTGGACAGTTGAATATGGCTGTGCTGGGACGCTGAATATATTGTTAGTGGCCATGGGCTCCGCCTGGACATGAGCTACGAATGTTCAACTATACTATTCGAATTTAACAACGGTTCTGAAACATTACATTTATGCCCGTTAAAGCAGGTATAGCGCGTAGAAGGAAATAAAAGTTAACCTGTCAGGCGTAAACATTACAGGAAATGATTACCATTTAGTCTGTCGGTATAGAAAATTAAGCCTGAACACCTATCTCTGAATGGGCTGTGTACTGAGCACTCACTAGGCAGAGAGGTCAAGAAAGGCCACTTTCGTTTTTAGATTAGACCAATAGCGAAAAAGGAGAAACATCCACGATTAGTACATTGCTGAGGCCTGAGCTTGAGGCGACATCCTTACGTTTGAGTAAAAAAAAAGTATCTAATAGGTTCACCTAGCGTAGCTTCAATTGCGGCCGTAGCTACTCCCGACTAAATTGTTTGATAGAGTACAAAATTCGCTTTATCGTTAGATCATATTTATTGATCGCAGTAAATCGTCATAAAAAGATCGTCGAAGCAATTTATCGTAAATTTGAATAACTCAGCTGCCATGAACAAGGCCTGTAAGGCGACCCTCAAACAGGGTCCTGCGCATCGCCTTTGTCAAATAAAAATGGACTGTAACCAGGCGTTGGTGTTTACGCCTTTCCCAGAGCGATCTATACTTAGTGGGTCGGTATTGCGAATTAATTGTCCGAAAGTACGTTGTATTTGTTTATATGCGCACAAACGACTAATGGTAAATAGATTCATAAGTGGGCGATTTTTATGCCAGAGGGCAAACAAATGGGGCGGTGGAGGGTTTTTTTTAATTCATTGTATGTCTTGCCGAGTCAATGAAAAGCGAATAAGAGCTTTACCGTATATAGTATCTTCTAATAAAACGCCACTGTTTTTCTTTGTCCTGTAGTAAAGCGGATTGCTGGAAGCCTTTCGATTCATTTAGGGCATGAATAGTGTTTAAGTCCTTTACCAAGGTACTTCCTTATAGCAACATATATATGTATACATATATAGTTCGAATTTCTAGAGAGGGAACTCGTAATAAACCTGGAACGACACAGCACCGGCATTACGGACAACACTATTCCGGACGTATAAGCGGTAAGCGTCGGCATTTGTCATCGTTGTCAAACTCACAGGCTGAGAGAGTTGATCATTGCGAGAGATTGAGAATTATCGCTATCAAGAATCAACCCGTTCATTGTCATTGACGGAGTCACGTTAATGAGTTCGCGCGAGACGCATAAGGAGACACACACACAAAAAAAAAGCATACGTAAAGATAACGAGCCCTCCGATAAACAAACGCTACTTGTCATTCCGTTATTATTTAGGCGACAAGATTTCTGTATCAAGTCTACCTATACTGTTCGTGTCAGCAGAAGATGTCTGCAAATCAGACCTCCCCTGGTTGACTTGTCGTGCCATCAGATCGCACAATTACGAAAAGAATCGCGCATGTCCCTTATTTCTGTCGTTTTTCCCATTGTCGGCGACAGAGTGCTCTGTGGCCGCGTTCCTCCTGAACGACTTTGTCTTCGAGCCGCGGCCCGCTTCTGGCGCTTAACTGAGCTGTTATTACTCATCAGCGGGGATTGTTTATTCTTCGTAATTGTTTTTCTGTGCTGCTTATATCGTTTGATTTTGTCACAGGTGGCAGTATTTCAATAGTCGAAAAGTCGAGGCACAAGTCGGCGATCAAAGAGGAAACGGGCGGGCGAAGCAGTCTCATCTTTTTTTTCTTTGGATAAATCGTTGTTTTAAACGGATGACGTAGTCGGCGACCGAGAGAAACGTACTCGACCCAGATGCGTGAGCGCCAACCATAGCTGAGACTTCGTATGAAAATTACATCCGATACGTAACAACGTGATGCTAAGCAAGCCAACGTGGGGCACCTTAAAATTAAATAAGCGATCTGACCAGTTCTGCCTACTGGACGGCGGCCGTTTTCTCCTGAGCGGTGCATACATGCATAGTCTCTGATATTCGCATGACGTCGTACAGAAGACGTATTCCCTAATGCCACTGCTGGATGGTAGGACCGATGAAGATTCGCTAGATTGAGTTGTTATGAAATATTACCTAGTTTGTATCGAAGGTCTGAGCTTGTTTTTATGAACTTCTAGAATAACTGATTCTTCGGGAATCTATGTTGCCAGAGTTAGACGGGGCTGATATGTGCATATCCAACAACATTATTATCACTGCTAATTATTTTTTCATTGAGAAGACCATCTACGAGGGTACAGATTCAATGAGCGTCACTTTCTATAATACAGCTCATTCTGTAATTCGGGTAATTAGCAAAGTATGTTAACGAGAACCCCTTTCGAATTTTGGTCGCATCAACTTTGTCTCAGCTTATTATTGGTATATTGGCTACGTTTAACCGACGTAGGTCGTCAACGTAGAAAGCGGTCTGTTCAAAATAGTTTTTCTCACCTAATATCGCCACTAACCAACGGCGGTAAAGTGATCACTTCTCCACTGATTGTGTGTGCCCCTTTGAGCTCTTTCCCGTACGCCCCTCGACATTCCACCGGCAACCAATCGCTTCTTCACAAATGCAGAAGTTTGTGAGTACTGATGCCACGCAATGACCTCAAATGGCTAACCTTCACAGACACACGCTTACGCGGTCATACTCATCGTGCTGCCGCATCTCCCATAACAAGCTACCTCATCGTTGGGTTCATCAAAACGTACGAAGATAAGACGACAGCAAAACTAACCTGTCTCCAGTGGTTGCCATCGAAGCCACTTTTCCTCGCTAACTTTGGGGTACGGAGGTAGTTAGCTGGGGTTTGCGACTACGCGGGACCGCCAGGGCGGTACCGTCGCCGCGAACACTCATAGTGAACGCGGTCACCTACAGACGTCACTTAGCGACGGCGGTTGTGGCACAGACGCTGCTGCTTCGGGACGGAACGGCTGTAAGCACCGAAAACGGTACAATCACCACAGTGGGATGTTGTTGCTGTCGTCTTTTCTATCGCAAGTTTTTCGTTCCGTGTCGTCTCGCGTGTTGTTGTTTTGTCGACGATTTGTATCCACTTTACTTGATGATGTCCACTTTGTGACACGGTGTTTCTGATTGGACGCGCGGATGTATGTGTGTATGATTGCAGGACTACGGTTACTGCCGTTGCCGCTGCTTAGTGCCCAGCGGATACTATCATATCGCATAGCTGTCCGTGTCACTGGTCATTTGTCGAGGCACCGTCGCCAATTCAGAGACCCCGTATGTGATTTAGTGTCGCTTGTCGAAGCTATGTGATTCGGTGCGGTGCGGTGCGGTGCGGTGCGGTGCGGTGCGTGGATGGTAACCGGTTGTCGGCGAGATCGACGCACCATAGCGAAAACCAGCAGGAGCTACTAATAGAGTTATCATTGGAGGGGACGAAACAAGCGATGGGTTTTCTCGCAGACGACAGTCGAAAACGACTGTCGCTTTTGCTGCGACTGCTACTAGCAAAATTACGGCGGCAACTGTTGCTGTTAATGTCGGTACTGGTGCGGCCGACGATGTTGAAAGAGTAGTTGAAGAGCAGTCTGACAAAAAGCAAAATGCTTTAAGGAACGGAACATCGAATGCCTTGTTGTGAGCCGGGTCGAGATGCCGTTTCATCGCTGGCCTTTGCGGTGTTGATGGTCGCGGCTACTAGTTAGCCGGCCACATGTTTCTGTGGTGAGCCTCTGTCACTAGCAATGGTTTGTGTGTATTTGGGCGTGTGCGTCAGTCTATGACTGTGTCTGCCTGTTTGTCCAGACATTGTCTGGGTGGACATTACGCTTCATCTGTTACCACTGCGAACCACGGTTATCATCATCGTTGTTTCTAATAACCACTCCAGCCAACGTAGGGAAAAGACGGAAAGCCAACATGGTAGCGCGCCCAATAGCACGGTGTCGAACGTAAAAAATGTGTGTTATAGCTATAACAAGGGGTCGAAGTATAAACAAGATCGTGACGAGACAGGATTAACCGACTAAACACAAACGAAGATGTCTTGTGGTTTCTTATGGCCAACCGATTTAGTCGAGAACCTTCATCGTTGGACCTTCAGCGGGCAGATTCATTTGCGGCTTCATAATACATTCGCAGTTTGAAAAATGGGTGGTTAACCTTAGAACTTTGCTTGAAAAAGATGGCCATTATAACAGATTCAATAGTAATAGAATTCAAACAAGCCGACAGTTTGTATAATGAAAATAAAAGGATTCGTCGTCCTCGTGGTCGGTGGTTCTTAAGTTCCTCTCGACCTGATTTTGTCCTATGTGTTTTCCTACTTGAACATAAAATTACCCGCATTGCAGTCTGATTTTAGCAGCGTAGGGCCGTATACGGGATTTACCATAGTGCCCAGAAATTAGTAGAATCTGTCCCCTACAAGCTGTCGGGATGGTATCATAGCATTAAGAAAAAACGTACTCATTAGTATGACGACGTAGAGTTGAATGCAAAGCCTAGTTCCTGTGACCAAAAATGTACGTCTATTACTAAAAGTAAATCCTTCAACTTCCAACTTCAATTAACGGATGAAGCCAACATAGTGCGACTCGTTTGGCCATGGGCGCGATCTTACGTAAGACAAACGAATGCTTGTTAATACAGTTTTTTGTTCGTATTCGAAAGTCGATCCTAATAAACAATACCGTGATCTGCTCGTTAGATAGGTATCAAAATTAGGACGCATTTGGAACAGCTGTATAACAACTGTACGTTACCATAGGAGCTGCCTGGATCTATACAGACTGGTTACGATACAATTAGAGCTTTACGAGCAATCGAGCCACCCGCACCCTTGTACCGCTACCTTTACAATATCACATAAGCATTACACACTGTTTCAAATTCACAGAGCTCTTTTGAATTCGGATGACTTTTGAAAAATGTAATTTTAGATTTTTTTTTATCGATCGGTATGGTATGTACGCTTATTACCTATTTATATTTCTGACGGCAACGAACGTCGACCATCAACGAGCAAACGTTTCGTGGCCAACTTTGCGTACATGAAAAATGTACGTGCTAATTGAAATTAAAGCAGAAACCAAAGTTGGATTGTTAGGAAAATGCGCCCCGCTCCACTCCTGGCAGCTTCGCTGGTATCGCTCGTTGGTCCTATTTAATAGTTACCTGTTCTACTATTGTGCACATAGTGAAAATGGCGTATTACGTTAGCGTTAATTGAATAAAACACATTAAAAACTATTTTTCTTTCCATCTCGTTATCGATTCGTTCGCGCTGCATCTTACTGATAAACTTTTATTGTTCTATATATGTATATATAAGCATTCGTCGACCTTATTACCTTTGAGTACTTGAGCTCGCGGTAACTATGGGACTCTGTTTGTTTGTATGCGATTTACTAATGAGATTCTCGGTTGTTGACAAGAAGAGATCGTTCGTTTGTTTGTTGGTTGTCTGCCTCACACGTTTTCGTTCGATATCGACGAGTCTTCTAGGGTCTATCAGATGACGACACACTAGGTAATTTGCGAGAGCAAACTAAAAAGGCCACTAATACTGACATCTAAAAACTGTCGTAATAACACACCAGAACAAATCTTATTGATAATTCACGCGGTTTATTTACAAAAACACCAACCTTCTGCATTAGAAAACAATAGAAGCAAACTAATATGCGCCATTTCGATCGACGGCCCTACGCCACACGTATCCCGTCACTGTAGAATTTCTAGGCGTAACAAATGACCTTTGCATCTCTTCGTCCAAACAAAGGAAGCGCCATTAAAACAATTCTAAAGAGAATGAAGTAGATGATTTTGATTTAATGGCATCATATACGGATGCATTATGTTATTCAGTTCTCAGAATTTTTCTCTGGTGAAAGATGGCGCCCTTTGTTTACCATTTTTCTCTATTTTCTATAATCTGATTAGTTGTTCAGACCGTGAACGTCTGAATCATCCGTTTTGGTAGGCGGGAGCAGCTACGATTCCTTCCGAACCTCGCTATATCGCACACATCGCATCACTGTCGTTGACGTCAGTCCGGGCTTTGCTACAAACATTTGATTGTCGTTTGTGAGGTTTCTTATCGCTCGTAATCGACCGCTTCAGAGAGGGAGCGCTCGATTTCGTAATGTTGCTGTAAAGTTCCGCAGGCGTAAATACGATTGAGTAAATGATCTTGCATTAATTCGTTCAGCACCCGAACGTCGAGCTTTTGTTCGTAACCAGCTCTCTTCAAATGGATGAAAGCCTTTTGTTCTAGATATCTAGTTCCTTGATGACATGGTAACTACTTACGTGTTTATCCCGCTCAAACTTCGCGATATATTGTCAGCTTTTTTTTTTGTATCGGCCACCTGGGGGGAAGCATATTTTACATGCAAATCTCCAGAACTAAACCGTCATCCCCAATAGTGCACCTTGGATAACACGTAGGCAGCACAGCTTTTTTGAGACTAGGTAACACCGGTATATTATGAGAAACCGTAATAAGCGAATTTTCCTATGAATTGCGCCCAAATTCGAAACGATCTATACCATGTTTAAATGGGCGCATCCCAATGGTTTTAGCCCATCTACTGCTGCCACATCTTGGCCTCAAAATAACATTGCTTCCTACCCGACGCAATTGATATACCATAGAGCTAGAAAACCATTTGATACCCCTTCGACAGACTAGTGCTATTCGGAGACTCCACAAGTTTCTCGTCGCACGGTCCGGTCTCTAAATAACTTACACTTAAACTAGCATTATCACGTTAAACACGCGTGTATCGGTTCACTCGTCCTCTAGCCATGGCAAGCTCTCGCGTTTCCTCGCCGTTCTAGTGGCGTCTGCGGCCCGCGACCCCCCGCCCGCCCGCCCGCCCGAAAATGAGGTAATTCTATTTGACGGCTTTTGCGGTACATGACAACCGCGGAAAGAAGAATAACAGCTGTCATCATAGAACTGGCCGCCGATCCATAGTCAGCAGATCGCGCGTCATTTACAAGGCTGCTTCATTGTTGTCTGCTACCATCTGTAATGTAATATATGCATATACAAAGTTGTAATAACGATTTCATTTGATTGTCCGTTAATAGTAGACGACTTACTCGCGTCCGGCTGCACCCCGTCCTGTTTCGATGACAGTAACAACGGTTTCTCTACTGCTGCGGCAGTCGGCGTTGTGAACGTCTGGACGTGTGTTACGTTGGTTTCGTTGAGGCAGTCGGACGGCGTCAAGTTCGTACGTAGCTGGCTCTTCAGCAGGCTGTTTGCTAGCCAAGCGACACGATGCCGCAACGAATAATAAGCCATCATTGCAAGCAGTCAGAGGGCCAATAAGTAACGGTTTCGGCTGATGGCGTAAAAGCTAGGCTGTATTACGTGGTCGGGATACTGAAATGAAGGTACCGAGCGAGCAGCATCGATAACAGATGAATAGATGCGAAATAGCGAGCGGTCAGATTGCTACTACCATGTCACCTTATTAGAGCCTTCTTGTCACCGGGGTGACACGGCCGTATGCATGTATGTGCTGACGACATATCGCAACAAACATTAACAGTAACGCGCTTTTTTGAATAATCCACTTGCGTCGCTGGTAGCAGCAGCGGTGGCGACAACAAACAATAATATAAAGGACGTACTGTGAAGGCAACAATAAAAGCTTCGCGTGGAGGTTGAAGCGCCGCTAATACAATGAATAGCTGACGAGCTGTGGTGAATAAGGATCGATCTGCAGTACTAGATCGTGAAGTGAACAGAGGACGTTTCTCGGCAAACAGAATGCAGACGCCAGTGTAGTGATAAAAGGAACCACTACAAGCTACAAAGGTGAAACTTTCGGCCCTTGCAAAATTGTTCATGGATTAATTATACTGATATATGAGTGAAGTAAGCCAACGGCTAAGCGGGAAAACCACTTTCGAAATAGATTTGAAGAAACAATACATATTTCTCGCAGATCCGATTAACAAAGCAGCCCATCGACTAATTATGATGGTGTTCTCGGTAAATATCAGATCCGGACAGCAAACATCGCTGGCGGAGAACGGTGACAAAGTTGACAAGGTTTATATCCTTCATTCAGACCTGCTGGCAACAACGGGGACAGGCAACATGAGAATTTGCCCTTTTGCAAATTCTACGGCGACAAAAAATTTAGCTTACAAAAAGGCTTAGAATCCCAATTTTGAATTTGGGATTTCGAGAAAACGAAACGTGTGCTCAAAAGACAACAAATGGGATGTCCTATGTGTATTAAGTGGCCTAGGCAGACCTTCGCGGGTTTCTACACCGCACATTTATCGAATGAATCTTTGAAGTACCTATGCCTAATGACGATGTTTGAGTCTTTCATCATCTAATGCAGCGACTTCATACTGTGCCATTGATTTCACGCCAACATATTCACACATTTTCACTCTTAGCTAATCACGTCACGATTTACAAAATGAAACCCTGAGCCCCCTAGGCTGAAAGGCTTAATGCTGGTGAGCTAAGGTCTCATCGAGAAATCCTTGTGTCATAAGAAGAGTGTATTAATATTAATTTATCCTTACAACTAATGGACATCCTAGCACTAGAATTTGAATAAACAGATAGTCATTCAGTCCTTGCGTACCACTTATAGCTCGCTGAGCAGTAATAGTAAAAGCAAAACTGAATTTTCCCTAAGCAGTCTGCCGCTAGCCAGCACACACCTCGGATCGTTGTTTTTTCTATGCCGTCGTTAAACGAGTTGTTATGTCATTATGCAGTGCGAGAACAGCGATGTCGACGCCGCTAACAACGGGGCTGCCGTTCTGAACTAGGTCGGACTGTACTGCTGTAAAAGCTACCATAGATCCCTCGTAACTGTTGGCTGAGCCCCTCTTCTGCTCGCTGGCACCTCCTCCATTGCGCTAGCGAACGCCGCTGTAACAGCCATAAATACTGTAGTGACCGTCATGCTAGTACTGACGATGACTGCATGATGAGTGCCTCTATGGTCACGTCTGCCGCGGCTAATAGAATTCGTACCGACACGAATCAACTGCGGACCTGGTACAGTAATTGCTCGCTTGGAAGAAAAGCGAACCAATTCTTAGTGACGTTTGGGTTGGGCTACCTCTACGGCAGCCATGGCGGCGACAAGAGCAGAACTCGGACCGAAAAAAAGATCCCCACTGTAGTTCCGCTGAAGTGGTTTGTTTTCTGGCATTCACACCAACAAAAGGTAAGCTAGATAAGGGCACATGGAGGCTGCGGTGCACAAATGGACAGAGCATTACATTTCATGATGAAGTCACTTGCCCTCGACCATTAGCGGGGCCGAGATCGATTTGGGGACTACGCTGATATGTCTGTTGACTGGACATGTACAGATGACAACGGCGCATAAACAAATGCGTACCGATGCCGGTAAGGGACATAAACGCACGCAAAGGAAATTCTTCTACTTCTTCGTTCTTGCTTAGCAGAGGTTAGAACCAACGGCGAACTCTAGTATATATGTAAAAATGACGATTGGTAAGAGCAATAGTTGTGGAGGGACGGAAACGTGCGGGACGAATAAGAAACTAAAAATACATAAAGTAAATAGTATCATGGTTTTACTTACTTATTAGATCAGCGCGTCTCCAGTCCAAAAGGCGACGCCGCTTTAGGACAACAAGTTGATCCTTAACTGCAAAAAAACGATGACCTCTGTAGATCTTCACAGTCTATTCTAGTATCTATTGTCTACTTAAGGTTTGTATCCATAATTTTCACACGAGCTAGTACCGATGCAATCGAGTGCGTCAAAAGTTAAGCTAGTTCATGATTTGCTTAAATGTTTTTATTAAGCTGCTTAGTATCCTGTACATCCGTGGAGACTATATCTGTTATGAAACACATAAGGTGTGCGAATCAGGGTGGACGACGTGCCATGAAGATACTGATGTCGAAATCTATTTCTCGTAGTCTTCTCGTCAGGTCTAAAGTCAAAGCCAATTTAGATCAGATGTATGTCGCAGGAGCGCATTCTTGCTAATTGATGAAGAAACTGGAACTTCGGAAGAAAGACAACTAGCTTCAATAATTTTTTATGTCATTCCGTTCGATCGTGAAGTGAACTTACCCGTCACAGGTTTTGCTTACCAGTCGCACCTCAGCAAACAAGCTGAACCATACTCGTTCAACGTAACGCTCGTTCAACACCTGACCATTTCATGAAAAAATGGCGCCTTTAGCGTTCATAACAGAAAAAATTATGAGACTCTATCAAAAATTGAATACTACGAATGATCCTGGAGTCAATAGAAAAACGCGATTGTTCATTTTCTAGCAAACATTGGCTGACTAATTCATTTAGTAGCTCAACAATGTATGCTATTGGCATAAAAAGAACAAAAAAAAAAAAGCTAGACCAGTCATCGACGATTACCGATACGCACGATTTACGTCGCAGTTTTTTCCTGGATGAAATTTTGTTTATATCAATATACCAATAATGTTGAGTATATAAATTGATTGTTACGTTAGAATGTCTCAATTCATAGCTTTTGATCTACTCCCTAGGCAATGCACGTTAACCACATCCAAGTTCTTTTGAACCTGGACAACCTTCGCCGTATGTCCTCTCGAGTCGCTCATCGAAATTTACAATTGAGGACCAAAAAACTGGCGACATAATATCCTAACTCACGCGATCGTTGCCACGTTCTTAAATTCTGAACATAATCTCCAGTCGGTCATCCGTATCCTATGCGGCGAACGAAGGATGTCCCATACTGTGAATGTATGTGACGCACCTCAGGCATTACTTTTAGGCATCAACTGATAGTAGAGAAAAGTGGCTAGATGTTTAAGGTCGCATGAACCGAACGGTTCTATATACTGAAAACCACTAAGTAAATGTAATACAAATGTGACAATACATCTGTTACCTCCACTATGATTTTGTCGCCAACGTTGTGAATGATAAAGAGCAGTTCTCCTGTTGAACACAATTCAAAATACACGTTCGCTAATTATTCAACTCCAGTTAAGGGATTCAAATCCTTTTAGCTGGTGGAAGGTTAAGGAAATCTCCTTGGAAAATGTACGCGCTGCAAAGTTCCGTCATTGACGTTCCGGGCAGGCTCTAAGTCCATGCTAAAGTTACGATGATTTTGTGTTCTAACTACGGAATTCTGTGACTGGCCACTAGAACGAGAAGTCACGTTAATAAAGCAGTAATGTTTTTACTCTCAAGCAAAGTTCTTGCTAGGCCGTTATGAGCGAGCTAGTTGATGGGCTAGAATGATGAATTTCCCTTTTAACCTTTTGCACAGAACCGTTGGCGTTGTGGTAGCCCCTAAACCTACTAATCGTCTATGTGATTTTTCTATTTCTCAACGTTAAATCGATAGTAAGATATGTTTACCCACTAGATGCGCTTCTTAAGGCATAAAGAACCTCCTAATCAAGCGGGCCTAGCTCGGCATGGTAGGCTGGTTAAAGCCGATATTTCCTTGCCCAATCGGAGAAGTAATGGAGACTGAAGATGATCATGGCTTTGTCACCAGGTAACCAAACTGCGTCCTTTCGATTGCCATGCCAACGGCTTAGAAGTCTCTTGGGGAACTCGAAATACCGGGTTGCACTGATCATTTCATTTTCGGCAGATATCTTTCCATAGTAAATACTCCTACTGCCACCTTACCTGTGAGCTTATTCAAACGTGCTCCTGAACGCGATTTCTCTCCAGGGCGACGCCATTCTCTCGCTTGTCGCCGCTTCGGCCGAGGCTAATCAACGCCTGCATGCACCTAGGTTCCACAGCACACGCGTTTTTAACCAGTTTCCGCATTTTCATTGTATAGTTTTGTACATATAATAATTGCATATGGAGTGGCAGCTTTGGCCGACTCCCAGTTCTGCTTGAAAAGCCCCTTCAAATGTGTTTCTATCCCTCGGGTCCAGACACCTCGCTGGTCCTCAGTACTACAATATTCACTGAGCGCTAATTTTCGAGATCCCTTCGAAACGATACATTTTACTTTCTTCTAGAATGAACTTAACCGGTTTCCGCTACAGATTTGTAAAAGCGTATATATATATATATATATTAGACAATCCTCATTTAGAAGAAGCGCGTAATGCAATCTGACCGTCTACCGCACTCGCTTGTAACAGCCAACTACTATGTTTGTATTATAACTGGATGTAGATATAATAGATTAACTGTTAAAATTGCTGACTGTACATATTTCTATATACTAATAATCAGTAGTAATTTTTTTTACGTGGCTAGAAATCGATTTTAGTGATTTTTTGTTTGTAGGCTTCTCATGGCGAAGAAAAAACAGATTAGATTGAGAACGACATCTTCAAAAATAATCGCTCTTATGCTGGATTGTCAAAAAACTCACCATGGGGAAGACGTTTCTTCTCAATGGGTTTCTTAAGGCAGCCCTTATATTCAGCTCTACACAATAGCTAGAAAGCTGTATTTCGTGGAAAATTGATTCTGTCACATCGAACGAGATATAATGTTGTATGCATTTACTTTGAGGAAAAAGTCGATCATCTGTGAACAACCTTCTCCCATTGCGTGCTTACCTGATGTTTTAGTATAGTATTTACAAAACTTATCGTGGGCGTCCTCATCTCGAAATACTAGAATACCCCACAAGGAAATAGCGGGTCAAGTGAATTCGAGTGGCTATGGATAGTAATTGATATCGGGTACAGGACTTCTACGACAGACTTCGTGTTCGATACATCACGGAAAGGGACGAACAAATCTGCGTTGGTCATTGGTAAAAATTAAGCTGTGCACGCGTGGCATCGTTCGTTGTTGCGTTTGTTCCCTAATAAACAATACACTTTTTCGACAAAAAACTTCAGTTTGGCCTTGTTGCATCACCCACTTAAATAAGAGAAATAAGATTGCCTTCAATTTCATTATATGATCATTTCTACTTCAATGCCTCGCGCCAACAGTTCGATAGTCTGCTGGTTGGAGCTAACCTCAACTTTTTACATACACCTCAATATAAAATTGTGCGATCAAGAGTTGATCTGGCTTCAGCGTCGTTGTTAGCCGACAATAACGACCGTAACATTCGAACAAATGTTGTCTCTCTATCGAATAGTTTGTAGCAGCGTTCGGTCGCCACATAAATCTCCTGGGCCGTAGTCTAGTTCCAGCATTGTCAGCCACCTTTGTTGGGTGTCCACTTGGGTGCGTCTTTGAGTCTATCGATGCGTCTGAAAGCGTCTACGTGTGTGTGTGTGTATGTGTGTGTGTGTGTGTGTGTGTTTGGGTGTGTGTGTGTGTTTGGGTGTGTGTGTGCGCGCGCGCGTTTGCCCGGGTGTTATGCGACTTACGAGTTGACTTGTTGGGGCTGTACGAACAAATGGTCGAAGGAAGCTGCTGTAGCGGGCAGTGTTTTGGATGGTAAAATGGGGGTCTCTCGCCGGTCGGAAGAATGGGGCAGGAAATCGTGCAGTAAAAATCGGAGGTAACCAGGGGTACAATCCATAAAGGGAGCTAGCATAGTAGAAGAACGCAGGGTACTGTTGCTGCTGCTGCTGCTGCTGCTGCGGCGGCACCACGACGACTACTATCATCAGCATCAGCACCGCATTATGTGGCTCCTCCCACTCAGCAGCATGAGACCCCACATCACACATTGTATTATCGCATGTGTTTTTCACAATACCTATACAGCGACATTGAGAATGTGATGAGTCACACATCGTCGAGACTAATCCTGATTGAAGCCGTGCTGGTGATTGAAGTCATCAATGCTGGCATCACAAGTCACCGCTTACCTTCTCTATTGAGCGGCTTGAACAAGGCAGCTTAAAGGTGCACACAGCCGTAGCGGGTGATGTCGACCGATGCAAACGGATTTAGTCCTCGCAGGTTTTAAAGCTTTGATAGCTTAGCCATCAGGGCAATCTGATGCAGTTGCGAGTGTGAACAAACTAAAAAAATATATGTAAAGGACAATTAATATATCGCAAGCCATCAATCTTTAACATAACTGCTCGGGACGTTTCTATTTGTAGAAGTAACAACAACCGTGTACGACTCACACTGGGACGGTGGCAAAAATTGGCGATTGCATTAATGGCTGGCAATGCTTGACTTGTAATGTCAGTAGCCGCTACTTGCGGTTAAGGAGCGTGTCCTTGTTTGAAAAAGCTGCGCGTGGCAGCTAAAGGAGGGTTTTTCAACAGTACCGTGCATATGTGCCGTAGGAAGTTGCTGTAAGTTCGATCGACCTGTATCATGTTTCTTGATTTTTCCTCGGCATCGAACTTCTGACCTTGCAGAAGCTAAAATTCTCATTTGTTAACCCGTAAAAGGAATGAAGTTAATAGAAAAAACTATCATAAGATCATCGTGGGCCCTAACAGTAGCAGGCACTGTTTATATAACCATGAATTACATAGACAGAACGACAGTATCTGTAACAGGCTGTTCCCTTTCGACGTTGCCGGCATTCGCAGGTGCGACCAATGTCGTCGTCCCAATGACAAACAATTTGTCTCCAACAGTGGACCCGTTCGAAACTACAAAATAATACTCTGTTAAGGCTCGCTTGATGCTGTTGAAGTTTTCTATGGACATCACGTCAACTTTGGCCCGCTAAACATGTAATGTGGCCTAGCTTGAGGCAACGAGATAAACACGGCAACCTCACTGCCAAAGCTCCATCTGTCTTGCATGCCCGGCAAAGGCGGCTGGCGGTTAAACTAGCAAGGGGAACTTTTTCAGTCAAGCTTAAAGCGAAGCAAAAGTTGCTACGTAAACCTGCAGAAGTATTAGAAGCACATGCGCTAACAATGAACTGCACCCTAATAACTACTTATTCTGATATATATACACATACGGGGAACATGTCTCTTGGCGGTTGAGGTGGCCTTATTCTATTTATGCTAGATTACCAAATGGTGGGCGAATTATTTGAATTAAGCGCGACTTTAATCGTGCAATACATTCGCGATAGCGACACCGTGATACCACTCAGATCTTCATGTCATGCTACGTTACAGGCTAGTCTGATATCGGCCGAAGAAACTGTCTGAGTAATCACAGTATATACAAACTGACTGATATGGAATTATAATAATATAGTGTTACAGAAAGCTTCTCGTAGCTTCATTTTCTGTTTGTTGTCATCACTTCCTTATCCTCTATTGGTTGACAAATGTCAGATGGCTTACCTACCTTATATGTATGTGTGTTTACCCACGGCTGGTGGTTTGCTGTTGACACCCCTCAACATAATGCACGCGCACGTGACCTGCACACAAACATCCACATGCAACACGAACTGATGAGATACTAGAACATTCACGAGATAACAGCTCGCCTTAGTTTGACCTGGAAAATTCTTATTATTCATTCATATTATGAGTTATTACTTTTCGAAATAGCCGGTAAAACGATGATGGCATTGCGAAACCTGAGATACTCCTGGATGAAAGAAGATTCCGCAATTACAGGTTTTCCATTATTAGTATTATCGAGTTCGTAGTAGCTCATTATAATATGCTATTGTCACCTGCAAAAACCACCTAATCTAGAGGGGGAGTCTAGAAAGAAACAGATTCAGTGAAGTCACAAGCTGCTTCTTTGGTTCTAGCGTCGCTGAATTTCGTTGAATAGCGGGAGTCGCGGTGTGACCTCGCGCAGCTCCAACCTGTACCTACCATCGGCACCTTCGTCCTAGTCGAACTGGACCGGTCGAATTATTGATAATTTCAACTTGCTACATGTTCAGTATGTACTAATAGTTTCATCGGCCTTCCAATAGTGCAATGATCGAAGTAAAGTTTAGCGCTATCCGGTTAGCTGCGCCACAAAATCCAAGTTCATTTGAAAGTATCGTAGGTGCCGCGCAGGACACCGATTGCTTAGGCTCCAAGTCAAAAAATCGGCTTTGACATACCCTCCCTATTATCGCACGATTTGACTGAGATAAAATCTATGTTTGTGGTGATCATTTAGTTACCGGCTAGGTTGCCCAGCCAAAATCTTCACGATCCATATCTGTGTGAGCAATTAGCAGCGCATTTTTGTTCTTCTACGGGTGACGCAGCCGACACACCAGTCAGCCGTCACCAAACCCATTAAGTCGCCGATGAAAAACGAAGTTTGTTGGCCTGCTGTTTTTACCCTTTTCGTAGTCCACAACCGATACAAAATTGGAGTGATTCAAATCTTCTGCCGAACGGTCGATCTCCTACAATGTGTGCGCATCCACTTCTAGCTCTTTACTCTGCTACGATATAGTCGATGTGGGACGGCGACCGACTCACAAGCCCTTATCATCAACGTTCCTCTATGCGTTGAAGCTTGACTCCGTTTTTAGCGCCGCTTCAACAGCTTAGCAGTCTCCACATCGGAGGAGGGAGTCCTTCACTATACAATTAACCGAACTGTACTTCTGCCCATGCGGCGTCCCAACAACAGCAGCAGCAGAAACAAATCCTGCACGATGCGTCACAAGTAAGCTAATAAACCAGTCCAATAGCAACGACACCAATCAAACGGAACAGCGCACTGGACATACTTAGACACTCATGTAAATGAGGCTCTATTGTATTGATATGGTGTTTCGCAACGGATACGTCTGGTAAATTTGTGCCAGCCTTTTCGCCATTCTAGTGGCGGCTTAGTTCGTAATAGGCCTGCTTTTACGCCTTCTCGAATTGTTGGTGCGTGCGGGTGTAGCAGCTTCTGGTGATATATAGAACGATGTTATCTGTGGCAGCAAGCGCCTGCGCTGTCTCTGTTGAATTTATCTACTATAATAGATAGATGGATCCTTTTGTTGCTGTCGTGTAGACAAATTTGTATGTGCATCTTCGTTATGAAACAATTTCGAACGAGATGCTAGCCTGGCTTGGCTGAGCGATAAACCAGCAAACTGACAATTTACAGTACGTGCCTGCTACGTCCGTTCCGCGATGCCGCCTCCTGACCGCGTTCGTTATCTCGGAATCAAAGGGTGGCCGGTTTTTGCAATGCTGGTGCCATACCGGAACTTAACCGATGTTCGCCTCGCCTTATTGTTGCCGCAGCTGCCGCCGCCTTTGTTGCCAGCGGCGTTTATAGGGTTGATTCTGTTATTTGCTCAATTCGGCCGTGGCGGCGACGACAGCTATTGATAATCGCTTGTCGTCTTCGCTGGACGAACCCGACAAGGTCTCCAATAATCGAGTACGAACGCGCAAACGTTCTCGTTTAGTTCAGCCGCCGGAGAAAGAGACGGAGGCAGCTGATTGTGTCCGTCAACGAAGGCAATTGACGAGTAGCAGTAGCGTCGGCAGGACGACAGGCGGATACTGGCACGCATTCGGCACTATTGACCGCTACGAAAAGTATTAGCACCGGCGAAAATTTTAGCATTGAAAGCCGTTTGTCCATTGGGCATGAACGCGGGCCCGAAGTCGCCACACTGCAGACGGACCGCTCTGTCTGCACCTCTTTTCGTGTTGACTGGACCTCAATAACGAAGCATAGGGTGTGCTTATTACTTTATTAGCTGAAGCATACTAAACATGGAAGCTGTTTTGGGAAGACACAGTACGTCAGAACTGGGAAGAAGGGGGCATTCACATCATACGGTGCATTATTATTGGCTGGTAGTTTTAGTAATACGAGGATAACGACTGCGTTTTCTGCGAACTAATATCCGCTCGAATCGTAATTTATTGCAAGAAAGCTACCGAAATCACAAGGATGGGAACATTTCACACACATTTTCAGTATGTTAAACGAAAAACAGATGTTTACATTGACGCGAAAGCATACGATATAGGGATGCCATCGTCAACTTTTCTCGCATCGGAGCTTCACCGCAGAGTCCGTCTTTGAATGCTTAAAACGTGAACGATCTCAGCATAAACATACGATTTGTATATGAGAATGGGTCGTGCAATTAGTGCTGTGGGTGCGTCATATCTGAAACTTAGCAGTGTCGACGGTAGGAAGTTTGAAAGGCAACTCACAGAAACGTGGTAACGTGCTGCTTCTGCACATGAACGTGCAACTGCCAATTCTGGAATACTGCTTGTTTTCAGTTGACTTGACTTTACTAAATCGTATCATGTTTAATAGTACTTTTATATAATTATATATACTTAATTATAAGTATAAAATATGATTATAAAATACACAACAGACCTTGTTGACCAGTCGTTTTTTTCCGAACGAGATAGTGAATCGTCGGTAAAACTATTCAAAACAGAGAAAACAGATAACAGCAAACGTTGAAAAGCTTTTCCACGTTTGCTCTCAAAATATTTTGTAAGCTCATCTGAGCAGACTGGGGCAATGACTGCCGACCCGTCTTATGATATTGAATCTTGATCATGATTTGGAGTATGCTAATGTAGAATTCTGAATGTGTGATCAATATTATAACCCAGTTGGAACAATTCCATCGTAAATAAGTACTGGGCTCGCACAGCCGACTATATAAAACTTCGAACTTTTCCGTGTCAGGTTTCATTAAAGGTCTTTGCTATTTGGCAAATAAAATCTTTAGTCAATCAAATTTTCCTTCCTTCTAACTCACAGTGACTGTATAAAGTGTTCAGTCTTCATCGCATTTCTTCATCCACCGTTCATATGGCTGTATTTTTCTAACCTTAACTGCGCAACTTCCAACTTAGGTCCGAATATCAGACGTTTTGCGCAAGGTTAGGATCTCTTCTGTTTCGAGCCGTTATCTCTGATCCTAAAGGCGTGTGTCTACGAAGCATTGTTCGCAGTTAGCATACATATGAATCAAAAGTATTTGGTTGGCTTTTTACAATTGGATACCAAACTCTGCAATGTTTCATTAGGTACACTTAGAGATATCGCATATTTTTTTTTGCAAAGTTCTACTTATATTTTATTAGTGATCTGTTTTTAGGATTTAGACTATCTAGGACCTAAGTTTCTTAACAGATCTTTGTTAGATATTTGACCTTTACATTGTATCGCCGTGAATTATATATTTCACTGATTTTTTTCGGCAGCTATGTCAAGTTCTACGTGACATGATATAGAATTCTAACAATGCCCTAATTTTTATTCTAGGGCCTAGCTTCTATTTAGGGCTCAAGAAAAGACATGTTTATGCTCAGAAAGGTATAAATACTTATTCGCAGAGCGGATGTCAGGCTCGAGGTTTAATGCAGTGCCTGTCAAAAGTCAATCATAATACGATAACTTACGCACAGAACAGGCGCAATTGGAATCGGAGCGAGCCATCATGCATTTACATACGGATTGGTTCGTATAATAATATAAGTTAGTATTTTAATAATACTTTCTGATTAATATCAATATGATTCATAACGAAAACTGTATTCTTATGACTCTTTACTTTAAAGGAAAGTATAGTAGTGATATTATAACTTCGCGCCATCGCTATGCCGTACTTGTAAACTTCCTCCGCCTTTTGAGTTTATTCGTTAGTTGTAACTACAGTCCCATTGTAGACCTCGCAGCCAAATGCCGAAATGCTTGAACCGTTACCGTTGTCTAAACTGCTCTTTATGTCCACTGGTTAAATTGCATTTGAGGATTTCACGAAATTTCTGTGAATTTCACTAACGAGTTGATCTTTGAAAACCTTTGATCTTTGAAAAGAGCTGAACGTTTCAAGACACTTGTGGTTCTCCTCTGCAAGATCCATTGCAAGATCTGCAAGATCCTTTACCGTATGTTTCAAGTTTCACGTTCGGTATTGCCGTTAAGCATTCCATCCAACGTTTTATCTAGAGGTAAGTTATACTTACACATGATAAAATAAAATACGACACGTGGCCAGATCTCGTCGAGCTCATAAACCGCTTGGCTGGCAACGTATTAGAGCTCTACGCGTTTGACAACTGAGCCCCCCCGTCTATAATTGCATTGGTCAGGAAAGCAGGACCATCTCTTAACACCCAAGAAACAAAATAGTAGTCCATGTTATGCATCATCTTACCTACTTGTCTATTCTTATACATGACGATATATGTAGGCACATTTATACTGTAAACAGTATATATTCATTCATAGTGAATATGTAAAGTAGAAATTCATTCCGGGGCAAAAGTTGTAGAAGGAATTATGTTGGATCGGAGCGGAGTTTGCGAACTGTGTAGCAAACGATTTCTTGTTTTAAAAATGTGTATTTAAAGAAAAAAAAACAAAAGCAAAAAAATCATTGCTTTATTCATTCACTAACGACTTTCGTAAAGCTAGAAGGCCGCGAAAAGTGCTAGTATCCTAGCAGTAGATGCCAGAACATCAAGTTAACGGTCTAAAGCCCACCCATAGTACCCAAAGCAGAGGACAAATTTAATTACCTTTTAACAGCTTGAACAGAATGTGGCGTATTGCAGGGTATATTTAAAGTCTATAATCATATAATTTAATAATGGGTATATATTAGAGAATCTAGAAAAAGAAACTGTAACGCCATGTAAAGAACGCGCCGAATTCCTTCGTTGGATATATTGTTTTTATTAAACTTCCTCTCTCCATACAAAATAGCCATAAATATATAAGCATTTCGATAACCTGTCATGTTTTTACTTACCGGATACCTACATAAGGTTAGATCGCTCCTTTAGTTAAGTTATGATATCTATTGGCGGGAACAAGGGTTTCGTAGAGGTTACAGGACTGTCAATTAACGGTAAGCGTGAAAATGTTCATTTACCCTCAGCAAACAAATGATGATTAATATTGAACCTTTCTGTAACTATTCATATGGTGGTGCTATCTAAAATGTGTGTTGGGAATGTCCATTTGTATCTGGGATTCAGTCTGGACATGAATCTTTGTAGTGTGCATTTTAATAGAAAAAAGCAAACAAACAGAACGAAACAGAGCTGGAGAAGTTTTCTTTTTCTTTAAGCTATGAAATAAAGGCTGCTCTCAGTTCTCTCACTGATCATTTCCTCGTTACTTTGTAGTAGCGACTGGTACTCTTTACGCACCGTTATTCGTTGATGGGAAGCTAAATCCATTGTGCAACATAATTGCTATTAGCACACGTAAACACAAAGTACTGCATTTTCTTTCAAAAACGGAACACTCCGTAATCTGATACGCTATGTTATGACCTCACATGGACTTCAATATGTTACGTTATACTCGGAAAGTTGGTTCTTACAGATCACAGATTGTCTCTATTTTCCTTTTCAGCACCAATAAGTGCCGATGCATATCAGTAAGTGTGGCGATGCGCAATAGATTTATTCAGACGAACTTCAGGCGCGCGAACTCCTTCGCCAGTTCCATTGCTCTGTTAAGGGCGTGAGGGTTAGTGCCTGATGCTTGGGCGGATTCATCCTTGCCACCGCCCTTGCCACCGATAACCTCGGCCACCTGACGTACCCACTCGACGGCTGATAGCCCCTTGTCAGCCACTACCTGCTTGGGTACACCACATAGACAAATCAATCGGCCTCTTTCTTCGTCGACAGAGAACAGCATAGCGGCTGCTGACGGTGCAAGTGCACGGATCTGTTTCAAAACGATGTCCAAAGCCTTTGCGTTATTGCCGACCTGCAACTGTTTGACAAGAAATTGTGGCGCGCGTCCTGGAATGGCATAATTTCAGGTTACTAATATGCTGTGGTGATAATTTTGAGCCACCTTGCAAACTTCCATTAAAACACTTTGTTTGCTACATGAGAACACAGATAATAATGCCAATGTATATGGTAGTCCGAATATTAGACACGCACTCAACACGTGGCACCAATGTATGTAGCGTACAATGATGTGATAGAAATCAGAAATAATAGTAAAATAGTATGATATGAATGGCCCCGCATTGTCCTGGCACTGTCTAGCTCTTTTGGTGCGAATAGGCTGTTAGTTAGTAATGGCGTCGGAGCAAACTCTGATTGTGTGGTATCTTACCACGATCAGTTAGTTCGCGCTTGATCTCCTCAAGCGCTTCCATTTGGGCAGCGGCCTTGTTCTGCTTGTCCTGATCGTCCAGAACCTTCTTAACCTTCTTGAGCTCGTTTCGCAAATCGTCTTTGCGCCAGCAACTAATGGTGCTCTGCGAAATCTCCTCAGACAGTTCAGCAATTCGTTTCGCTAGAGACTATTAGATGAAAACATGTTAATGATTGACCTTCAAGTTCAGTTTGAGTGAATCTGAACAGCAGCAAGATAAAAAAAACAGACCCCCTGGAATACAATAAGTGGCTTTTCCACAACCGATTTGTGGACTCAGGGTGGGATGACAAAATTACGCTGACTGCCATCGTTAACATAAAATCCAGAAAGCATGAAGATTTTGAAGCGCAATTGTTTACATTGTTAAACAGGGGGTAAATAGAGGCCCGTTTGGTAGGTAATAACCTTGTTCTTAGAGAGGTCTTCTTTAATGCAATTCACTTTAGCTTCGAATAGCTCAGCACGTTTCACTGCCTTAGCAGCTTCAAGTCCAGTAAGAGCGACAACTCGCCGAATACCCTTGGCAATGGCCTCCTCCTGAGAAATTACGAAATCGGCTGCAAAAATCACAAACATACATATTTACGAATACTTCAAAAGCGCTCTTGGTGAATACGGCCTTTTCTTTCTAATTACAAATACACCGAGTTTGAATAGTTTCGCTACAATGAACGCATTGAAAGCGAATAAATAACAAAGGTGAGAAACAATAACAAGAGCAACTTTTCTATTCTTCTAAAACTAACCGATATGGCTGACGTTTACGAGATGGGTTCCGCCGCAGAACTCAACGGATGTGTTCAAGGCGTCTCCTCGATCCGGATTGGCAAGCAACTCATCTACAGGTACTCCGATAGATACTACCCGAACGGGATCTGGATACGTTTCGTTGAACACCGCACGCAACCCCTGAAATCAAGTTGCATACATTTAACTGAGAGTTAAGGTGGTTGGAACACTAAGCCCTGATATCTGGAAGCACTTACAAGATGTGTATATCCTTTATTTTTTTTAATTTTTCAATTTATTTTTATTCGCTTTGCTTATTACCGCTGTGTGAACAAATCCTTGAAATCATGTACTAATAAATATATTTCGTTACTTTTTTACAAGTTCTGCACACCTTTACATGGTTTATTTCGAGTCAGAGATGCTCGAGTGTCAACTAATAAGCTAGCATAAGACCGAGTTATACGAAAAGCAGCTATAGTAATCAAACTCGGAAATGCTGAATCAATAAGGACGTGCTAAGTACCTTAACGGCCTTGGCCTGAGCCAGCGAGCTGTCCTTGGCAAACACATTGCCATTCTTCCATATTAGTTCAGAGGCGGCCTCTTCGGCCTGGCGGATTTCGGCAGCGGTCATGGGTCGATTCGAGGTAAAATCGAATCGCATCCTCTCGGGGGCCACAAGAGAGCCTCGCTGATCAGCATCTGCCGACAAGACCCTGCGCAAGGCGTAATTGAGGACGTGGGTTCCAGTATGGTTCCGCATGATTGATAAGCGACGCATCTCGTCAATCAGCAAACGTAACTCGTCGCCAACCTTTACAGTTCCTGCAATCACCAAAGCCAGATGAGGTTTTGCTCAGAGAAGTCGCAGATATGTCGGAGTGCTTGGTCATCATTTGCAGGATATAATTATACTAGTAACCATTTTGAAACTCTGTTTTGTAACACTAAAAGTCATACTAACCTTTGCAGCGAACTATATACTGAAGACATTCCATCATTCATAAATCAAGTAAATAATAATAGTGGAAAGCAATACGATAAAACCGTAGTCGGCATTAGAGATGAATCAAGAGGGGATAATTGAATTATTTCCTTGTCATGAAAATACTTAGCTATGTAACCATACCTTCCACAATACGGCCGATGTGCACAACATATCCTCCCTGAAGGTGGACTTCGTTGACGGCAAACTCCACATCATCATCGGCGCATACTGCTTGCATGAAACCTGTATCGTAGATTTGGCCTCCCTGCTCTGCATAGAAGCTGGTACGATCTAGAATCAGACCGCATAGGCTGCCAGAATGGGCTTCGTCCACAAACTGTTTATTCATTCGAATCGCCACGACCTTTCCTAGAAAGATATACGAGATAAAGACAGCATAGATTTTTGACCGCAGCTTCTGGATCTAACAATTACAGCCGTACTGAACCGCAACAGTCATTTTCCATTAGCACAGAATATTAGTAAATAAACCTTAACATTCAAATGTAGAACTGCCTGCCGATTGCCAATTACTGATATGCTCTAGCTAATTATAGAAGTAGTGCATACTAACAAAACAGTCTTTGTCCTACTTACCTTTGCACGACTCAAACTCATACAGAGCTTCTCTGCCCATATATTTCGACGAATAGTTATATTTAGGTGAATCATCAGTAGCAGGGACTTTCTTCTGGTCCTGTAACTCAGCGATTGCATGCACATCCAGCTTGGACGTGTCGTCAGCTCTATCTCCGCCTCCCTGCGAAGCCAGTTGAGCTGCTTGTTTGGCTTTTTCGTAGGCAACCATGTCAACGAAGATGCCCTTTTCTTCTACCATCAACTGGGTAAGATCGACCGGAAAACCGTACGTATCATACAAACGCCATGCCACTTCTCCCGGCAGCAAAGCTTTTCTTTCCAGCTTCGATATGGATTTTTCCAGCAGGCGACGACCTCTAGACAGAGTCTTGAGAAACTGAGCTTCTTCCTCGTTGATGATTTCCATGATTCCTTCGGGATCTTTACGTAATTCCGGGAAAACGTCTCCCAGAATCTCGACCACAACGGGCACTAAACCAGCGAACATACCCGGCTGAGCTCCCATCTTCTCTGTGGCATAACGAACGGCACGTCTGAGAATGCGACGTAGTACATAGCCCCGGCCCACGTTATCGGGATGACCTCCGTCGCTGAGGGCGATGGAAAGCGTGCGTGCGTGGTCAGCCAGTACGCGATAAGCCATGTCAATGCCATCCGTATCATCATCGCCAACCTTACCCGTATAAGCTCGCACCCCCGTAGCCTTTTGGATAGCTTCGAATATAGGCACGAATAGATCGGTGTCGTAGTTGGCACGCTTGTTCTGAATAACTGAGACAAGACGTTCGAGGCCCATGCCTGTGTCGACGTGCTTTTTTGGCAAAGGCTTAAGCTTACCGTCGCTTTCACGATTGAACTGAATGAACACGAGGTTCCAAATCTCGAGCACATCAGGGTCGTCCATGTTGACCAGATGGGCGGCATTACGTCCACCAAGGCGATCGTAGTGGATCTCCGAGCACGGCCCGCATGGACCCGTCTCACCCATTTCCCAAAAATTGTCTTTCATATTACCTGGAAGTATGCGATTTTCAGGAAGGCCGAGTGCCTTCCAGATGTTCTTGCACTCCTCATCAGGCTCAAGGTCGGCGTCCTTATTGCCACCGAAGTAAGTTACATATAAGCGATCCTCGGCTAAGCCGTATTCTTTCGTCAGCAACTCCCAAGCCCATGCGCAGATCTCTTTTTTGAAGTAGTCACCAAACGACCAATTTCCAAGCATCTCGAAAAAAGTGTGATGGTATACGTCCTTGCCAACATCATCAAGGTCGTTGTGTTTACCACCGGCACGTATACATTTCTGGGTGTCGACAGTGCGCTTCCACTTAGCAGCCTCAGTCGAAGGATCAACAGTACCAAGAAAAATCGGCTTGAACTGGTTCATGCCAGCATTTGTGAATAGCAGCGTGGGGTCGTCATGTGGAATAACGCACGATGACGGAACCTCTGTATGTGCGTATTTGTCCCGGAAAAATGCGATAAACTTGGAACGGATCTCTTTGGCCGAGCTCATCCTTTTAGTCTCTGTAATAATAAAAGAAAAGCCGTAACAAATTATTAGTAAAGAATAATACAAGCTTAAATTGGCTAAAATAAAATTATAAAAACGCTCAACGCAACGCGCTGCCGTGAGCATTTTCAATCATAACATAGACATTTGTATTTATATCGGCGTCCATAACGATAGCTGGTATGTGTACCAATAAGGTGCGGTCTGCGCTTCGAGGAAAGAAACCAATACAACGCATCCTCTAGTTAGTGCAAAATTAAGATTTACCGGTGAGTAGCTTGTCGCAGATCTTTTCCTTGACAGTTGCAATTGTCTCGCTGGGTTCGACTTCAAGTGTGATTGTTCTGCCGGTCAGGGTTTTAACAAAGATCTGCATTCCACCACGAAAAGTCGGAGGACAAGATTAAGTATGGACTCCTTCTGAATATGATAATCAGAGAGGATAGGAATAAATTCAAATGCAGTAAGCATAGATTCTCATGCATCTAATGAAATTTAGAAACACACAGTGGTCTGACATCGGCAACGACATGTCGAACCCTTTGATTCATGCTTGAAAACTCAAACACAATGAACCTGCCTAGTCAACACGAAGCCAGTTGCTAAAAGTACTGATATACTTTTAAATAAACCTGATCGGCATCACGATGTTGCTATTCCCTATTTCAGTAGTTTTCAGCTGCGCCTTGTGTATGATCGAAGTGTTTTACATAGATGCCAAGCTACATCTTTAACTCTATCGATAATCATCGGCGGATCAGCCAACAGCTGAGTCAAAGGGTCTAAATGGACAGTCACCGGTCTACCGTAAACACGGCAGTACTGCGTCTTGGCTCTTCGCCATAATTCGGGAAGGCCTGCTCTGCTAACGTCAATAGCTAGATCGGCCATTACAGCTACAGGAGAATTGACATGTTGCTAAAATGTCTTACGATGCCAATCGCACACAAGCGCCCCTCGCATGTACAGTCAAGTCTATTCCGCTCCCACTTATTTATTGTTTGAGAATTAATATTATGGTTATTGTTTTTTTACAAACATTTAAACATTGTTTCAGAGGTTATATAGAAACCACATATTGAGGAGACAAGAATATCACTTTGAGTAGATTTTGATGAACCCAAGACTGAATCCCAAAACGTGACAAAAGTCTCAAAAGAAAAAGGTTGAATTAATGATAAATCCACGTATGGTATATGCGAAAACAACCTTATGATGCAGAATTGCGCACAATGGAAAATTACGAGCAAGCAAGCTATTTTTAGAGAATGTAGCATTTTCGTTTAATTTTTAATAAGGGTTGTTCGTGGTATAGCGTAAAAGGATTTATATCGGCGCGGCGCGATGCAGCTGTCCCCTCTGCGCCGATCTTTTCATTTCTAATAAAAACATCATATGCGCGCTTAATACCCTTCTTGGCGCTATCATAGCCACGAAACGTTTACGAACAACAGAATCTTAGGCGTAACAATGAAAACCGGAGGCGGCTGTTAATGAGTCATGCGCTCCTGCCATACATCATCTAATGGTTACAAGCCGCAACAAAAACCACCTCTTCGAAGCCTTGAACCGCATCTAAGATACGAGAGTCCAGTCGTAATAACGGTTTAGTGAAGCGCACGTGCTTATCTTTGAGTTATTAGAGCTGAAGAGAGGTCTGTTCAAAGCAATGAAGAATATGACTTGGAATGATCATCCTGATGTGAATCAGTAACGACGATTCGTGCCTCATTTCCACATCACAACAATATATATATATATATACATATATATATGAGGCACTATATCTAGTAGTAGTTTCGAGCCGTCATTGTATGCAACATCTTGACTAAAAAATGAGTACCACGCATAATGGTAGACCATATGGTGATTTCGACGCCGTCAAGATATCAGCTACCATGGCGCTCACAACGGCAATACCGCTACAAAATCAGACGTTCGTTAAGGCTTCAATGCTTCATGCTCACGCCTCAACCGGCTTCAAAAAGATACTAACCTGAAGCTCACGGATCGACACACAGTCAACAACGGCCAGATGAATCAGCTGTCTTTAAAACAACTCTATGGAAAGCTTCGTCACTGCCACCGCAGTGTCTGAAGCTCTACGAACTACACGGCGCGCTGTTGGCCCTCAATGATAACGAAAAGACTTGCATGATACTGCTATTGTAGCTACTGCTGTTGCGCTAACATCTGAGTTGGTTTATCGTCTATTAACTGTCTGGCCCTACGAGAGTTTCTATTAGGAATATGTGAGCGGTCATATTGATACCACTGCAGGCATCACATGATGGTCAAGGCGTGAAAATTATGAGATTTGTTTAATTATTAAGAAACTGCAGTGCTGTTGTGCCCGAACACTTCGAATTAGTACAATTTTTGCGTACAAATTTTACAAAACTCCGACGAGTCGACCGGCATGAGAATGTTGACAAAGGTCAGATCTTAGCGTGTAAACATTCTAGGCACGTGGACTCGTGAGAATCGATTGCTGGTGGGGCCAATGCAGTTCTGTAACATCTTGTGTCCGTCTATTGTCGCATTGTAGTGGTCTAGGTTAGAATACGCACATAGCAATAGTTTAGGCTACGATGGGTACAAAACGCAGTTCGGATAAGGGCTCGCACGCCAAACGACAGACTGCCCCACAGGTATTGTGACTGTAAATTGACTTAGCGATAGATTTTTCCCGTCGCTTTTTCTAACATTTTGACTAAATTGTTGATACGTACGACGCTCTGATGCGGAATAAACAGAAAAAAATCTGTGGGCTAAACAACTGTACTGAAATAAGTCTGGTGATTAAATTTTTCGTGCTGGTTTTTATTACAGCACACATTTTTGCTTGCACGCTGCTTAGTTTACCGCGTAAAGTTAGAATGTTCCATAAATTACACATAGGTTGCGTAATAGCAGCGCTGCGAAGTTGACTTTTGATGCTTATTGTGTGATAAACGTGACGTGTGCATTTCACTTTTTAAGTGTAACTCATATTATAACTTGTCAGTTCGTGAAGGAAAGGACCTGTTCTAGGTTAAATTAATAAAATTAGTTCCAATAATTACCAGGTTAGATCAAAGGCATGGTCTTACAACATGAGTACATATGTATATATGATAATTCAATACCCGCGGCATGCCATGGTACCGTTCAGTGCCGTTTCTCGTAGAATCTCTATTTTGCGATAGTGTTATGAACCTTTTTTTTTGATATTAAATTGATATGAAGTTTGACCTCTATGATATAGTCATGAAAAAGACAAAAACAGAAAAACACTTCTACAAGGTACTAAACTCTTGGCTCAATATCGTTTATTTTCCTCCTATCCGTAGGGACATGGAAAAACCAAAGACAGATTGGCATCTGGAGATTCTCAGCGGAGCGTAAAGCTATCTCTGGAGAGGCCCCTATTTGAAGACAGCGATTCTGATGACTCATCAGTTCTTGAGGACAGCGACGACCCGACATCATCAGAGGGGGAAATCGATATAGAGGAAGAAATGTCAGATGAGAACGGCCTTAATGAACCAGATTCAGACAATAAACAAAGTGACGAATCCGGCCAAGAGGAACTAGACGAGGGCGATTCGATTGAGGACATCCTTGCGACGGGAAATGATGCCGAAGTTGAGGAAAATGCTGACCAGGTAATATAGCATGGCATACATCATTTAAACAAGACAACTGTATACGAGTTACTGAGCATGCAAAAAAATATAATATATTCTGCAAGTTTTTATTTACTAGGATGTGCTTTCCTGTATATCAAATTTTGACTAGTGGTGCTCTACCCTTGTGCCTCTCTTACCTGCTATTTACCTGTGCTACATTCCCCAGAACTATGAGGCTATTTATACGAATATAAGCGAAGATCTGAGCACTGGGATATCTTTAATTATTATGCCTCAATGATTTCTCAGGAGGCGAAAGATGATACAGTCACAGTATCATTCGATGTTGGTAAGCAAGAGGATTTTCATCCCATAGCTGGAGGCAGAGTTTCGTCTCTGGTGACAAAAATCAAGCAACGCAGAAATCTTGACAAACATGAAGCTCGGATAAAGGCTAATCATAAACGAACAGCATCACCTCAATCATCGTCATCTGCCGCTGCTCCGTCTTCAGGTAAGGGCCAAGATAAGCAAACTATTAGTGAAAATGATGAAGATGAGTATGCGGTGGATTCGTCAGACGAAGAAGATCTACGCAACACTATTGGCAACGTGCCGATTGAATGGTACGACAATTACCCACATATTGGATACGATGTCGGTGGTAAGCGCGTCCTTAAGCCTGTTCGCGAAGATCAACTGGACTACTTTCTCAAACGTATGGACGACCCAACGTTCTGGTAAGTTGACTTGTGCGCTTTTTTTTTCTTTAATAAAAAAGGTCTCGGAGTTTTTTTTTTTATAGTTCACGAGGTGTTTGATAAAAGGCAAATATAGAAGTCGTATTTTAATGCATGTTTCATTTCACTGTAGGCGAACTGTAAAGGATCGCATGACCGGGCAGAACGTGGTGTTATCGGATGCCGATATAGATCTTATTTCGAGGCTACAAAAAGGCCAAAACCCCGATCCCACGATGGAGATGTATCCTAAGTTTGAGGATCTTTACTCGCACGAGGTTATGATTCATCCGCTCAGAGCAACTCCAGAAGCTAAGAGGAGCTTCATACCTTCGCTGCACGAAAAACGACTTGTAGGACGCATGGTCCATCTAATTAAAAGTGGCATTTACGCAAAATGCTGGAAGCCGAAACCCAAAGACGAAGGACCCAGGTAGATGTTCTTTAAATGTTAACATTGATTTGTCGCCCGATATGCTTCAGGCATGAGAGTTGTTGACGTGTAGGAAAAAGTTATCACAAAGCTCATGGGCCTCATCGCAGGTTTCAATCTAAAAAAGGCCTTCAAATCTTTTTGAATGCCCGCTGAGGTAATGTTATTTTGATGCATTTGCGCACTTTTTTATTCATTAATCCCTTAGATACTACAACATCTGGAAGGATGAGGAAGACCCAGCACTAGTACGTCGCTTAAGGTCATTTATTCCTGCACCAAAACTTAAACTACCAGGCCACGAGGAGTCATACAACCCTCCTGAAGAGTATCTCTTTACACCCGAGGAAGAAGCTGAATGGCACAATCAGGATCCGGAAGAGCGGCGACTGAACTTTATTCCTCGAAAGTTCACTTCATTGCGACAGGTTCCAGGTTACGCGAATTTCGTACAGGAACGATTCGAACGTTGTCTCGATTTGTATCTCTGTCCCCGACAGAGAAAGATGCGTATGAACGTCAATCCTGAGGATCTGATTCCACAGCTGCCCAAGCCTAAAGATCTTCATCCGTTCCCAGCACAGTGTGCGATCGTCTATAGAGGACACACGGCACCAGTACGATCTGTGTCCATGGGACCTCTAGGGCAGTTCTTTGCGTCAGGTAGGATGCGGTTATTCAGATTAGATATCTAGAGAAAAGAGACTATTAAGGCATAAGGTGTGTAGGTACACAAAGCGATAAATACTGTTAGTTTCTTCAAACTATTCGTACGCGTGCGAATTTCGAGCTCATCAAAGGTACAACCTGACAAGATGTTTCATTTCCTAATATACAAATATTCCTTGTTATTACAAATTCCTTTTGCATTGACTATCTTTGCTTTTCTTGCTGTTACTTTTGTAGGTAGCGATGATTGCACAGTACGCGTGTGGGAAACATTAACTGGGCGGTGTCTACGAACGATTGTGCTTGAGTCAAGCGTGCGCTGTGTCCAGTGGTGCCCTAATAAAGCGATTTCTCTCTTAGCAGTGGCTGCGGGGCCTTTTATCTATTTTATTAATCCAGGCGTAGGTGACAAGATTATAATGTCAAATACTGACGCCATCTTAGACGCTCTGCCTGAAGCTACTGAAGGTAATTTTCGAATAGCGAAAATAATTATAACGAGCGCTCAATCACTGTGCTCATTGAGCTTTTGTTATGAACACAGTGATTGATAAATACGTTGCGAAATGTAAATTACGCTAATTAAACCGTGTATGAAATCAAACATGCCCTCGAAGTCGCCCCATGAAGTATTTTTAGACCAAGAAGCCCCCTACTAAAGCAGGTACTATTAACAATACCTAAATGCGTAGAGAAAAATGACTAATCTGTACGCATAACTTTTTCATTTCATTGTCCTGTAGAGAACAGCTCATCGAACTGGTCATTGGTGGACGATCAGACGTTACGCAGCCAGGGTCAACGTTTAAAGGTGGCTCACCATCAGGATGTAGCCCAAGTGTCTTGGCATGCAAAAGGAGATTATATTGCTGTTGTTTATGGAAGTGCGTCGACCACTGCACTTATCATTCATCAGTTATCGCTTCGCAGAAGTCAGGTAAAGTCAAAGTACCTTAACATAAAATGAAACTAGCTATCCAAGGCATCGCTTAACACTGTTCTACCTATGTTTATATCCCGAATTTGCAGAATCCGTTTAGCAAATTTGGCAGCGTGATCTCCCGCGTCCTATTCCATCCGACGCGACCGCATTTGTTTGTTGCCACTCAAACGGTCATTCGTGTTTATAATCTCGTTAAGCAAGAACTGCAAAAGAAGCTTTTAACAAATTGCAAATACGTATCGAGTATCGCTGTTCATCCAAAAGGTAAAATAAATTTTTATATTTACTTTTAAAACGTCCGGTCGGCTTGTAGAAACGGCAGTAGACATCATGTTTTTTTTTTGTAGAGACGTTTGGCGAATCGTGCTAATTTTTTATCTTATACTGTATGTGTAACAGGCGATAATGTAATTGCTGGAAGCTACGAAGCTCGTTTGTCATGGTTCGATATGGATCTATCGACAAAGCCGTACAAGGCGATGAAGTATCACAAGGGAGCGATTCGGGCGGTTACCTTCCATCGAAAATATCCTTTATTCGCCTCTGCATCTGATGATGGATCCGTAATCGTCAGCCACGGCATGGTCTACAAGTAAGCCCCGCCTACAAACAGTGTATTTTACATAACCATTATTGTTATACAGGCATGTATGAAATCGCCAAGTTATCATATTATGTTATTATATTAGGGTGACTCCGCTCACGAATGAGACATCCATTTTAGCAAACTTTATACGTGAAATTGTTATCTAGATGATGGTGCAGCAGTACCTCGTTTACATAGGGACATGCGGGGTTGTCCATATTCGAAACAGAGTGGTACACACACTTGGTTCCATGATGGAAGGGGCCATCAGCCGTCTCAAGCCATCAAATTAAGTGAGACATTACTGGACACGAAACCTGAAGCGTTTCTTGATGCACACAGCGGTAAACGTGAGACAATGCAGTTAGTTAGGTTTTAGTGGTGCAAATTAGGCAAACACTGAGATATTCAGTCAAAGGGTCGCTTTGACAAATATAGTGCGCATTATTGTTAAATTATCAAAGTGCTTACGTCGCTTCGTTTTATTTTTTCTTTGTATTTAAGTGACTTCATGCAGAATCCGTTAATTGTACCTGTAAAGGTCCTGCGCGGACACAATCAACATGATAATCTGGGAGTTCTGGATTGCACGTTCCATCCGACACAGCCTTGGCTAATAAGCGCAGGCGCAGATTCAACATTGCGTCTTTTTACCTGAACAGGCGTATTTGATGAAATATCCGCGCAAACTTTTCGCCTTTTTCTTGGTCCGAAGTATATAAGCCACTAGCAAAACGAATCTTTTGGTTATCAAAAACGTATCTAACTGAGACTATGTAATCATATGATTAGACTTAATTCGTACATACAAAATCTATATACAGTAGAAAAGAATAGAATTTACTACATAGGTAGGTCATTGGTTAATACTGACGAACTATTTCACGTTGGATATGTCGCGATATTGGCATGTATCTCGTTGAATGTATCTTTCGCTTGTTGGTCTGTATCTCATACACTATTAAAGTAATTATTATTAGATAGAGAAGGCACTTTACTCAGGATGTCGTTAAAAATAAAATAAAAATCTGGCTCTCTAATAGCTTGATTTTTGTGTTTAGGTATATGAAGCGCTTGAAAGTTTTTGTAAGCTTTTAGAAAAATGGCGAGTTATGTTCGGGAAGTAATTGTTCATCATACGAGTATAATTTTGTGTAAAAGTTTGTCTAGAACGTAAGATCTTCACTCGCATTTAGCTCTGGCCTCGAGCTTATTAAAGGGCGTGTTCTTATCGTAGCGAACATCAGGTGAAGTTATCAAATCAACGAAAACTATCTTTGGAGTTGGCTTTGCTCACCCAAATCGAAGGTATAGCGAAGACTAACTATATAGTGAGAGGCGTCATTGCGGAGTGTTGCTGATACTAGCTCCTAATTACCTTCCCTATATGCAATGTAGTTGTATTCGTCTGCAGTTGTGTCTGCTGCGCAACTGCGGAATGTCGAGAAGATGGTTTTCCTTACATCACTACATATAGACAGATTACTCACATATTGGCGTAGACTCGCAAGCCGCGCAGCTTTTATGCACAAAATTTCAAGAATTTCAGACAAATGTAGTGTTGTCTTTTTTTACCGTACAAGGACACTGCTGGTATTAAGATAGCATCGGGACCTGTCAAACTACCGGCAAAAATTTATGAATAGACACTTCATAGGGTTTTGGGATGCTGATTTATACAGCTGCGGGACATGCCTGTAAACAAGGTGTACAATGTATGCTTTCGGAACGTGTACTTCAACAAGCACTTCATAGGGCTTTTTAACGAGGACGCTGTACGGAAGCAGAACTTCTTTGATGACTTTCACTTGTTTGATCGTTTCTTCTGTAACGTTAATCTTTTCGAAGCCAGACACCAGCTGTTTCACTGGAACGTCTGTGTACACTAGTACTAGCTGAGGTACTTGAACTTCGACGAGAACATGTACAAATTGAACTACGTGTACAGCTTTTCCAATGGCCGGATCCTCGACAACTGTCTTCTTACTTTTGTGGATTTTACCATGAAGTAAATCTAGAATCTTGTCAACGTTAGTATGGATGACCCCGGTTAGCGCTGCAAGAAGCACACATATCGAAGCCTTTTTTAGACATCGTTGCTGTATTATACAATTCGGGGATCTGTCATTAAATGGCTACCGTGTCAACAGTTTAGTATCCTAAAGAGACGAGTGACACAAATAAAAGCGTTGCCGCAAATTTTTTTTTATTGATTCTTGTAGAACAAGTAATCAATCAATCAAGGTTGAGGGTCGAAGATGGACATTTTTCGTCATCATCAGCCTGGAGCAAGCTGATGCCCTATTCAAATAAATCTGTAATTACTGTGGAGACAGCATTTGCATGTTTTTATTTTTGCATAGTTCTTTAGAAAATTTTTATTTATACATTTATCGAAAACTGCATTGCGCAAAGCAGAACGACGTAATTTATAACCGTTTAATGTGCAAGTATAACGTCAGACTGATGTAGACGAAGTACACATAATTGTCGAGAATTCAGTATTAAAGTAAGACAAAAAATAAATAATCAGACAGATTCTCGAGGATTTTAATCTCAGTGTTAGGATTCTAAGAGTTTATTACACAAATTTGATTTTCAGGGTACATTCGACCTAACTACAAAAAGGTTTGAAGTTTGGTCTTTTCTGTTTTTTTTTTTGCTTCTGTTTTTTTTTTTTCGGTCAATGCGTATCCTAATAACGATACTAAATATTGCATTTGTATTAAATCAGTGAGTCAGCCTACCTTAAGATCTTCTGTTATTCGCTGTTTCGAACCCCCCAAGTACAGAGTTGCCTGCAAACTGTATAACCGTTCCTTCATCTAGAAGGCGGGCTTGTGTAATGTTACTGGTCTTCTGAATTAATCTCGAACTAACTTCTAATCAAAATATTTATATTCGGATCGTCTAAACAGAAACTGTGGCAGTCAATTTAGGGCCTGTTGCAAATATTTTGTAGATATTTTGATAAATGCCCCGTTTTTTTACACACCACTAGTTGCACATACGTGAAATATGGTTAGTTTGTATGCAGACTATGCATTATCAATCTGCAAAACAGGACGCTGCCCGAAACTTGGAATGTACCGATTGTCGTGAGGCTTGAGCAAAAATAATGTCGCATATATGCAAAAAAAAAAAAGATTAGTTGTTCTATTCCAGTGTTTTATACCGTAATTAGTCGATCGCATTAGTGGATTAAAAGATCTCCTTTATCCTTGCTTAACATAAAACCACATGAATAATTTAACTTAAGTATATGTGTTTGTATGCATTTGCACATGTATGATAAACGATATGAGACTTTTTTGATTCGTCGACCGCTGTAATTCCGACCATGTGTGAAGGTGCTGTTAGGCCTGCGTCTTCTTTCTAGCCCTAGAGACGACCAGCACGATTTCTAGCCGTCTTCTTTGCTAATTGTTTGAAATAAAGGCCCGGGGTAAGCTTTGTCCACCACCTACTTTAGCGTATATCATAATATTTGAGAATTTCGTAAATGCTAAGAAATCCAAATCTTTACTGTTCATTATTTCTTTGAAAGTTTCCTTTAATAAACGTACGTGCCTTCAATTACATCCAGGCCAACGTCCTCGGGCCAAGTGGATATAAACGAAACAAAGTCCTGCGAATTACATATCGATGTCGAGCAGTCTTCCCACCATCTCCAGAACGAACCTTCTTCTCAGCTCGCCGTCAACATGGTTTGCGCTACTGTATACTGTTCGTTTCATTGCGGCTGGCACAGAAGTGGGAGGGAATGTTTTCTCTTCTCAACAGCAGTTCCATTCCATTTACTGGTAGCATTGTTTCTATCTACTGAACTGGGCAGACGAGCAATATTGTTATTGTTATAAACACGGCCGCAGCAGCAGCAGTAGTCGTGCAAGTAGCAGAGACCCCCGACCGTCAACACTAGTTGATCTATTGGACGATAGCGCTGTGCGAGCAGTAGGCCCATATCGAAGGTATCTAACACAACAGAGCATAGACGACGGATAGTGGTCAGTCAGCAGCACGAGTCAAAGAGTTGGGCATCGCGACACCAGAAAGCCCGACGAGCTACCCGCCTTCTCTCTCTCGCCATGCGTGTGTTTCGATAACCATTCAGTGCACCCAGAGAGATACACGGGCACACATACGCAGACCCACTTACTAGCTCTCCCTCTATTGTATTTGAGTGCTATGTATGTTGTGTATTATGAGTTCGGTGCGTGTGTTTGATTCTGTCTGTCGAAGTTGGATTGTCGGTGGACAACAGACAGATTAGCTACGGCGAAACAAAATCAGAACAAGTCATCATTTGGTAGACCAGCAGTCAGTAGGAGCAGAGACAGTCGGCAACAGCTAAGATAGGGGAAGTGTATATGCAGGTGTTGACGACTAACAACAAGGAACAGCAAAACAAACGAAACCTACGAATGAACGATCGATTGAATGAAGACTTTGACTACTTGAGCTGGCACTTTCGTGCGAATCCCAGTGACCAAGAATTCGCTATAAGTACTTCCACTGCTACTAATGACAGTGTGAAGGCGAACAGGCTGTGAGAGTCGTGGTTCTGTTGGTTAGTGGTAGTGCCTTGCAGATACTGTTCATAGTGGGAGGGAAGTAAAACGAAACAATTGAAAGGTAACTACGAAGCAACGAGTTCGACAATACGGTTGCGTTGGAGCAGGACACGAAGGTCCGCCGGCAATTGTGGTACTGCGTGAGGAGGCTGTTCGTCGGCGACGTTGCCTGAATTGTCAAGCGATGATGATGCTGTTTGTCGCCGCAGCGCTAAAAGTATTAGTACTAGAGGCTTTAGTCGTCCTGTCTATTCTCGCCAACAAGTGAATCAACGAGTGATTGTGGGTAGCGCCATTATAGCTCGCGAAAGGGAACACGTCAGCTGCTACTACCATTCAGCCTTGTTTACTTCTTTTTCACCTTCATTCAGTCGTCGACGAGTTACGCAGACGAGACTTAGAAAGAGCAGCGGCAGGCACGTGTGGCAAAAGCGCGAGCCTATAATGTTGCCAATATTGAACATGAGCTGGTCCATGATTTAGTCGGGCTACGACGAGTAGCCCAATAAAGCTCGTACGGCTGAGAGCCAACAGTGCCCCCAAGACGAGGGTAGGATTTCTTTTGGTTCCTGCTTGCTCGACCACGGCCGCGGTACGAACCGCAGCAATCGTTCCCGAAGTGGAGGCGGTAGTGGTAATTGAGCCCGTTGTGAGCAGCGAGACGAGCTTGCTTTGGCGTTCGTTTCGTTGGAGCGACGATGGGCTCGGAAACAGCCGCTGGTCGAGGTGCCGGTGGAGCGCCGAACAAACTTCAGCTGAGTATGACTGCACGCGAACTCGCCGAAAACGACGATTTGGCCACCAGCCTCGTACTGGATTCGTGGCTGGGCTTCCAGACGCACAAAATGAACCTCAGGTAGGAACATCTACAGGGGCAATAACGCGGGAGTAACAGGTATAATTTGTCGAGACGACGAGCTAATGAAAGGCGAATTGGCAGCAGACGTCAGATGAATGCAGGCGCTAGCGGAAAAACATTCGTATATCATCTACATCTATCTGTATAATGTTATACCTTTTAGGTTATACCGCGCAGACGTCCTTTCAAAGTGGTAGACTTCAACGACAAAAAGCGATAGTCAGATAGTTGACTGCGGATATTTGAAGCGATTCTTGAAACGTTTGTCTGTGAATATATCGCGTGCGCGTACTGAGCTGGATAATGGTGACTAACTTTGAGTTCAACGTCAATTGATACTGATAAAACACTGAATAAATCTACTATTAAGGTGATTCTGTAACACCTCTGGCTTATTGCTAGATATCCCTGACTTGTTTTTTGTGCTGTTAATTAATCAGCAATGTGACAGCTTATAACGCGCCTGCTCGTTCGAATGAAACGTACGGCAAATGTCGGTGGCAATTTGTTAAAAAAAAAACTTCATCAACAATATTCACTTCTCTGATCTGTGTTATATTTGCCTTCTTTTTCTGAACAGCTACTGTTCATAGCTGTTCGTAGCATTAGCATACTATAGAAAACTTGATTATGTACTTTCGGATAAGCAGCAGCTCCGTCGTAACAGCATTGCCACGTTATGTGTACATGGCGACGAGTTGAGCAATTTAACTTGCTACCAACCAGCTAAGCAAACAGACATGAAAGTAATGAATAAATTCAAATAATTACGGAACAAATAGCTCGTCATCGTACGAGAGACTAAACGGGTCACTCACTGTCGATATACTCTGGTGCAATTGCTGCTACCTTTACGGACTGATCGCCATCCCCAGCTGTTGCGTTAAACATCCACTTGTCAGAACGCGCCGTTATCGTTTAATGCATCGTACGCTCAAATCTGTGAACCCGTACAAGGGAAGCTGTACGTCCTGGGGATTTGTGTGCAATTTTGTATAGCCTTGTGTGCATTCGCCTTGCCTCTGTATCAGCCGTCGACTCCTGCAAACGATGATGGTGGAATATTTGCCCATTTAGTGTCTTTTCCGCATTCGATGCTGTGGTTGTGTTGTCGCAATGACAGACTGGGGTTGGAAGCATAAAAAGGCCGCTTTTTAAATTCCTATATCTCTTTCAATTTTCGCGCATTTCGTGTTTTATCGCTATACTTTCAAGCAACAGTAGCCTGGGGATTGATTTCTAGGCGGCTGCTAATGGCCAGCCCTAACATTCCGACGGTCATTATACGGTGCACCACACGCAACAGGATTTTCTTGTTGGCGTCTGCGATTGGTCACTTGTTCGTTGTCTGTTTGTGTTTGCACATCGCCGCTGGGTGACGCTTGTACGTACGCCTCAGATGGCATTGAAGGGAAGCTGGAAATTGGATGGGCGCTAAAACAAGGGGAGAAGAGGGTGCTATATTGTGTGCCGATGTGCAAGATAAGATTTTGGGCTTACATCAGGAAATTCATTACGACGAAGGCCTCTGGATATGCGTGCAATTAATTTTTAGTCATTTCGTAGCTAAAGACGTTGTGAGGAACGTCTTTGCGGCACTGTTTAGACCTTGAGCGTCAATGAGGTCAGATGATATCGCTTAAGGTGGATTGTGTACGAACTATGCGTTTTAATTGAAACCTAGAGCTAGTGAAGATTATCAAAAGGAAGATCAAAGTAAACATTGCACGCGTTTTTTTTCTTGATATATGTGATTTTCCTGTTTTGTTTTTCACTGAACAAATTGCTAGTTAACGTTGTAGATGATAACCTTTGACAGATCCTTATCATTTACACGATAATAGTCGGCTGTAACGTACTGTTCTAGTCATGGTAGACATTTTTGTTCCTTTTAAAGATATCACCTTACAAACTGATAAGAACAACGTTATGACAGAATAGCATTTGTTTGCCGAAATATAAATGCATGTTTTGTATTTCAGATTTCGACCAACCCGAGCAAACCAGCGAGGTCAACTTCGTACAATCGTGGAAAATTTTCGCAACGACCTCAACTACGAATTGGCTTTCGAGAAGCTACTCAAAGGCGGATGGCTGCCACCAGCCTATGTTTCAAAAGCACGTCGGGAAGCCCTTCGAGTGCATGTAGGCGTCTCGCAGAAGAAACCTTCATATGATATGATAGATCTCAAATTTTCTGCGGACCAAAGTAGTAGTTCCAATAATTACTTAGAATAATTTAAGCTGTTCTTTTCTATAATGATCTACTATTTGTTCTTTTTATATTACATTATCCTATTTTAATAGTGTTTCGCGAAAGCCTGTATATAAAAAGACTTTTCTTTATAACTATATTCCACACATACCATAATTCTTTTTTTGCTATCCTATTCTGTTTCCAGATTTATCGGTACCTTAGGTTGTTTGACAAGGAGAGCGGCTTCGAGATTCTGCCATGTGATCGTTACTCCATGGAAGGTCACATGGGTGCGCGGTTATGCGCCACCCGACGTTGGCAGAAAAATGACAAGATCCCAAATCTAGTCGGGTGCATTGCCGAGTTAAGTGCGCTGGAGGAACGGCAAATGCTTGTAGCTGGCCGTAACGACTTCAGCGTGATGTACTCGACGCGCAAGAACTGTGCCCAGCTATGGCTCGGCCCTGCAGCCTTTATCAATCACGACTGCCGAGCTAATTGTCGGTTTGTCTCTACGGGACGAGATAGCGCCTGTGTCAAAGTCCTTCGAGATATTGAGGCCGGTGAAGAGATTACGTGCTTTTACGGGGAAGACTTCTTTGGCGATGCGAATTCGCTGTGCGAGTGCCACACATGCGAGAGGAGAGCTGCCGGTGCATTTCGTCTTACCGAAGATTCGGATACGACGGATGCCCCGGGGGCGCTGGGAATTGGCAACAGCAAGGCAGGTGGCTGTGTCACCATGAACGGAGTGATGTCGATGCTTCCGACAGCGCGCAAATACTCGTTCCGAGAAACCGACAATAGGCTGAAACGTATTCTTAGCGTAAACGGGCATGCTGACGTACGGTCGCCCGGCATTGTTTCTTTTGTTGAACAACAACAAATAGTTCAACAGCAACAACAACAACTGGCCGTAGCCGACCAGCCAGTTTCGTTAAGCGGCGTACTACACGCTGCTACTGTTGCGAATAACAGCAACAGCAGTAGCGAAAACAATTGCAATGGAAATACGCACAGCAGTGCTACAAGCGGGGTTCAAATTGTCGCAGGTTTTCGAAAACCATCTGCTCGAAGAACAAGTTCCTCGCATTCGTCAACGTCTGTAGCTGTGACTCCGATGACGGCAGCGTCGGCGGCGTCTTACGAGGTAAAAAATGCATCTTCCACAACCTCTCTGAAAAAAGGGGACAAATCTCAACAGGGAATTAATGCCACAGCGGTTACTGCCACATGTGTGACTGACAACCGCAGTGTTTCAGCAGTCACAAAAACGAGCAGTCACAAAATAGTCGATAATTCTAATTCAAGGATAACTTTGTCTTCGGTGATGTTACCCTCATCGACGAGTCAACGGTTGACGAGTTCGCTCGATGTAGTTAATTGTGCTTCTCAGTTGACGCAGAATTGCCGCCAGAAGCAACAACAGCTACAACAACACCAGTTAAAAACAGAAGAATCCAACTCACAACAACAACAACAACGACAACAACAAGAACAGAAAAGTCATCAACAGCAACTACCTCAGAGTCATCCATCATCACCACAACAACAACAACAACAGCAACGGCAGCAGCAGCCGCTGCAAAGAACGCAAAACCAGATTCAAACGCACATTACTCGATCTGCGCGAATCAAATCGCAGACCACCACGACGACGACGACTACGAGTACAGCTTCAGGCAAAAGTACTCTTAAAGGAAATCACGGCAGCCATAATCATACTAATAACAGTAACACCGAGAACCATGAACATGGGGGGGTTAGATTACGAAAATCGGCAGCGGGCCTGGGAATGGGCCTGGCTAGAGGGTCAGCGACAGCTGCCTCCGGTGGACTCATGCCGATCAGCGGTTCACGCGAGGCCACGCAAGCGGCAGCAGCAGCAGCAGCTGTTAGCGGTGGTCGAGGCGTCGATGCCGGAAGTAGTGTAAACTCAGTCGCAGGCCATAATCATACTAACCAGGTCGTAACTGATAGCGGTGAGAAACCAAAGCCACGAACGCGGCCAGGCCAACTGCAGGTTCACAAAGTAAGTAGTCAAAGCGGTCCTGATGGGGAACCACCGGAGCAGTTTATTGGCCACCGCCGCCGTCAACTTGGCGGCCAGCAGCAGCCACAACAACAACAGCAGCAGGTGGATAGCGCTGCAAACTCGTTGCATCGCCCCTCGTCGCGCGACCATAGCCCGTTGAAGCTGACGATCAAGATGGATGCCAATCACCTGTACCAGGTGTACCCGTCGTCCGAGAAGGTGCGTCCGAATATCCGTCAGGTAGGCGGAGCCGTCGGCGTAGGCCATACACACAGGCAGACGGCAGCAGCACCTACTGTAGCGGCTGGTGCCGCTGGCGGGGTTACTGGAAAAAACGCAACTGGTCGAAAAGTTGGGAGCGATCGGTCACCGTTAACGCGCGCGCGTCGCGCTTTTTCGTCGGGGAACCTGAGCCAGGCGAAGCGTATCCGGTTGATTGTTGGCACATACTCGATTAACATCGATCTCACCAAACGCGAGCGGGACCGCTAGCCTCCAAAAGTCAGCGCCTTCGTGTTCCTTTGATTTTCATGATTTTTTCTTATCCAACAATTACGGTTTTTAAGAGAGTTGCTGCATCTGGCGATGATTATGACCATGATTACGGCAGTAAGAAGAACGAGACTGTAGATAGGATAACTAAAAAGAACACGTTTTAAGAAAAGAGCAAAAAGTGAGGATTATACCAATGATTGCATACTATCACAACGTGTAGGGGCAAAATAGGCAGATAATGCTCTCATAGGTTTTGTTTGCATTGAAAGCAAAATCAGCGTGTGAAAGTAGACGACTTACCGGTGGACGCACGCTGGGGAAAATTTGGGATTGTTTTAGTAAGATTTGAGCAACAAGGCCTTTTGCTTGTCGCAACGTCAGCAACGTAATGCTGAGACGTTCAGTATTCAACATATGGACGGTTTTTAGATGCCGCGCTTAACCGTGTTTGACCGTGTTGCATTGATATGTGACATATTTTGGATCCGATCAATTGCATAAAGGCTTGCAGTTCTAGGATCATTGGGTTTCTCCATGTAACTTGTTTAAGTAATTTTAATGTTTGTGTGTTAATGCTTGGTGAGTATACGAAACCGGTGTAGGGCAATAGCCCTAAGTATCGTAGATTACTTTGGTAGATTAATCTGAGGGTCACAGTCAATTGAACTTTGAGGAGCCGTATCACCTTTTTTGTAGATAACCTTCGGTTTTTTGAAAATCGTTGAGCGATCTCTTCTTCTTTCGCCTTTCGAATTAGCCTTCGAGGGCAAAACTTATAAACTATGGAGCCGATTAAAGCACGAAGGCCTAGTGCGTAAAAAAATGAACAAATTATTTTCTTTTCTCATTCGCAAAAGCGTGACTGCACTTCCACAGGTATCGTGCGCACTGACTACTGACCCAGCGGATCCATGACGCGCCACTGGCAAGATCGCAACAAAACCATCTCACAAACACTGCCATATTGATTAACTGATAGAGGGGTGCGCAATGAGTCGTGAAAGTTACGTGCTGGTGAAGAATGTTCGAAACATCCATACGAAGTATGCTGGTGCTTTTGGTGCTTCTGGTTTTAGTAAGGTTTTGACGCCAGTTAACGCGCAAGTTCCTCAGTTATACGGTAATGGACCATACTGGTCGGCGTTTAAAAACGGTGTGAAGTATGGGCTTAAATGTCCAGGCATTTTACGTAGGCGGAATGTAAATTGACTTAATTGAAACAAAAGCCATCGCATACAACGAACCTCAGTCATAATTAGCCGGTCTCGCCTCTTATATGCTCTCTAAATTTTATTGTAGTTAATGTTTTTACTTAATAATCTTAGTGAAAAAATTTTCTCCGCTAAAGCTGTAACCACGATCGTGTTAATAAACCAACTAAACGGGGCTGAAAAGTCTGGATACCTGGCCATACAACATCTTTAAAATTAGCTAGGAAACCCGAACATAAATGTAATTTTCACAGACATAATGACAATTATGATAATAATATATTGAACGTACAACAATAATTAGTCGAATCGAGGAAAATGGCACGTCAAGGAAGCTACGAAACAACAGACGTGTGGGAAGATGAAAAGCTGTTTTTCAGTGGTATATCCGCAAGAAAAAGAATCTATTGCAGTTAATTTTATGATATTAGTCAGTACAACTCCTGTGGTAGAAGAAAGGTATAGCCCTAAGTCATGTCCGATTTCAAAAGTTTGCGCGAGGTGATTATCACCCAGATGAGAGGCTGAGTTAGGCGACAGAATAATGGGATGATTAGAGTCTTTTCCGTGAGAAGATTTCCATCGATAGGGTTAACCAGTACTGTTGAGTTATGAATGATCGTGGGTGCCATCGTACATCATAGACAATTCAAACAAAGAGAGAATAGCGAATTAATTATTCCGTGAAATAGAGTACAGACGAAAGAATGAGCTGGTTTGTGGTCTGTGGTTGATAGGCAAATAATGAACTCAACGAAAGGTGTCCTTCGTAGGACCAGTACCGACTTAACGAGCGACGCAACCTGTACTATGGCGTGCTACAGACCGTCCTCGCATGGCTTAAACGTGTTGACTTTTGAATGGAGCTGGACAAAAAATGTTTATGGGGGTAAAATGGCGTAAATATTTGGTGGTTTCAGATAAGAGTTAAAAAAATCCGTTAGGAAGAAGATTACTTAGCTAATACGGCAGTGGGTTGGTCTACAAACAAACCTATGGATTTAAAAAATTGTAGGATTTAAAAGAAGTCGATACTCGCGATAGCCAGGTACATGCACACAAAAGTATTCAAGCTATGACAGATACGCGAGGGGTGGCTAGTAATAGACAACACTGTTGAAAAAATAGAAGATTCGTTTTGATCGATCGGTGTGCTTACGTCTATGTACCAGTTTACGAACAGATCCCACATCGGGTTGGGGAGTATTAAGGGAGGAACTGTTGGTTATTATTGTATCTTCGAGCGTTTGTAGATGCTCTGAATGGGAAAAAGCGTTCCAGTGAGAGATTACGAAAAGCTGTGTACATCTCTGTAGAATTTAGTCGAACTGGTTGACGCTGCTGTAGCGATTAAGGGACGCAAACAAAAAAAAAACTGAAACAAAGAGGGAGGAAGGGGGGTATGGGGTGAAATATAGGTGAATTTGGACGCCAGCAGACTTATCTCAGCGGAGTCGACCCTATTTTTCAGCTCCGTTCGGACCGGGAGCTCTGCTTTAAGCACGAGCCGGTTGTTGGTTTCGCTCGGTGACGATTAGCCGAGCAGGCTGGGCGCGAGGTTGCTGCTGGGGCTATAGCAGGATCGAAGGCGTTCGAAAATCGAGATAAGATTTGTGGTGATTTCAAGAGTGGTGGCTGTGTTGGCGGAGTGGCAATCAGGCAAGACGTAAGTGCGACGGCGGGCTTAGTCGTGCCAAGTTCAAAACATATTGAACTTGAGCTATCAAGTGCGGGAGATGAGTACGGCAAACTAGCGCTGGCTATGGCGGCGATAGCGGTAACGGCGGCAGCAGCAGCAGCAGCAGCAGCAGCGAAAGGTGATGTAGCTGTTACTGCTGTAAGAGGCAGGTAGGCAAGCAGATGTCGACGGCATCAACAAGACGAAAGTGTTAACGCCCAGAGGTAACTTGGCGATGACGATATCAGGCAAGAGACTAGACAAAGAGCGGGGGTTAGGCGTGTCAAGAACAGGAGATCAAGCATTAAGAAACAAAAGTAGGCTGGTACTACAGTGCTGGTCACAAAATGCGGCTGTGTCCCCGAATCGAAACAAAAAAGGAAGTAGTTACTATGTACGATCCGGAAGCCCTAACAACGTTCGCAAGTTCCATCTGTTGAAAATGTTTGGCCTTTACGGTTTGTGCTAAAAGGGTTCGGCACCGATCGGTTGTTTGGTGAGACCTCTCTTAAAAACTAGCGCGCGTGTACATTGTGTGTGAGTGTGTGTGTGTGTGTGTGTGTGTGTGTGTGTATATGTTTGTGTTTAGTAATGTCGTATGTAGTATTTTCGAGATTTTCTTTGATTTGTGTCACTGTCGTTTCGCTTGCTTTCAGTGCCTCTTTCATAGTAACTAGTAAAGCATGTGCTCGCCACCGTGCTACTTGACAGTCGGCTTGCGATGCCTACTATAGGTCCTGCTAATTAAATAAACAACTGCACGACTACCGTATGCTTCGCTGAGAAAAAGCAGACAAACGTGCAAGTTGGTACGGCTTCTTCAAAGGTAATTAATTAAAGCAGAACTCGTAAAATATTTTTCAACTTTTACGAAAACTTGAATTTGCCAGTATTAATATTAACTTCGATAAAACAGATTGCTGAAATTGAATTGATCGTTTCGATGGGTTTTGATTGTGTTACGAAAATCCTGCACCGCTTATAGTCGTTTACTACTATATAATATAAATATAGCATAAAGTGATTTATGTATGTTCAACAAATTCGGACAAAGAAAAAAGTAAGTTTTCGTACAAAAATGAATCACTCTCAAATAACTTTTTCAATTCGTAGGACATTTGTGCAGTTGAACAATGGATTTTCCCTAGCACGCTCGATTCATTTTGCTGGCACCGTAATGTATACATTGTGTTCAGCTTGCATATTTTCCTATAATAGTTCCTATGTAACTTTGTTTTCTTTTGCCATTAAAGTGGTACTGCAATGGGTTATCGGAACAGTTGTCTGCGAGGGTAATTGGGTTTAGTCAGATTTGCCAGAGACGTTTGTTTATAGTTAACAAGATATAAAGCACTGTATAGAGAACTCTTGATAGTGTAGATGTGTTTGTTCTAGAAAAAGCGCTCAATAACACAGTGTACAGATAGAGATAAAGGTGAATGTGTAAAAATTTACTGCTTTTTTTTTTTTTTTTTTTCGATTTGCATGATGTTTGAATAGAGACGACAAACGAAATGAGAACAGGATGCTATATAGAACCTAAAGTTGTTTGAGCAATTAATCGGTGTTAGGATGTATGATTGCAACGAGCGAGCTGATTATTGTGAATAATAATTTATAGTTTATGGGTTAGTGTTATAATTGCGGGTAGCAAAAAAGATAATAGCAGCAGGGCAAATATCTGCCCTCTTCTCCTAGCTTAGACGGAGAATTTATACTGTGAGGTCAATGCTCATTTATACATACGGTCGTTACAGGTTTCAGTCGAAAAAACTTTTTCGTCGCACAGACGAATGGCTCATCATTGAGTCATGGCGATTGAACGTAAATTTTGTCTGTTCATTATTATTGATTCTTTAATCGATTTAGAGGTTATTACCGCGTAACAGCATGATAGGTATTGGGAAATTCATTCAAAAATTGATGTTCTCGATAATGATCATTGGATTCCATGTTAGATGCGTTGTTATCAATATTAATATTAGAAATAACTCCAATTTATAATTATTCTTTTTACCTCCAATATTGTTGCCTATGAAGACCTAATCTTCAATAACTCGTTATTGGCCATTTTGGTTGAAGCAATGCGGTAGCTTATCTTAAAACATTCTAACCTGTGGCATTTGATTATATCGACCAACAACAGTGAGCTAATAAATATATAGCCATGTGATATAAGTTGACCATTGGGTGCCACATAGAAATTAAGTAACAATGGACTTCGGCGTAACAACGGGAGTAAAATTATAATCCGTTTAACCCAGTTAATTGTATACTGTTCACACATGACGATTTTATTGGCATACGAAACCTTTGGTAAAGGCTCGAAATTAATGGTTCTTAGAAAGAAAAAATATAGGTTAGCCTTTTACCTGTAGAGGAAGCTAAAAATCTCTCGATTGAATAAGCCATTTTGCGTTCATGCTCAGAATGCGAGTTAAATTTGTGGGCCGTTTTTCGTCATGAACATAGGAACAAGCAAAAAAAAAATTGCCAACGATCAAGAATAAGTGTCCTGAATGTAAACATCATCTCTTCAAGAATTATTCTGATGCTCGAATATAGTAGAAAAGAACTGCTAGAAACAGGGAATATTAAAGCGACATTTATAGACCGTGACATCTGCTTTGGGCGGGTGGATGAGGACTGTGTTGTTTGTGAGCGTACGCGGGTCTGTTTGTTCGCAGATTACCAAGGAGGCCAAAACAAAGTATCGGATCGATAATTCGCTGCCACGGCTCTTTCGAAATCTGTGAGTCAATGCGGAAGTACGAGTGTCAGGTGGAAAGCGCAAAGGATAACGAAGATCGAGCGAATGAGCTTGCGAAAGGTAGAAACGAAGCGAAGAAATTATATACTATGGAAATTATTATTATATTGTACTGACAAGATGTGATGCTAGGAAGGCCGACGAGGGTTCTGTATTGAACTACGCTGTAGTGTATATATAAGACTGTAAATAAATTGTTACGACAGAGGTCATGAGGTGAAAAGGAAACAAAGCATTGTCTTTACCGTCTGAGAGTAGAATAATGAAATAACAAATCACTGAAAAAACCGCTGATAAGTCTAGCAAATCTATAAAAGCCTAATGACTTTAAGAATGGTTTACGTTAATGCTTGACATAGACCATTTTAATGCGATCTATTTAAAGCAACATTGTTCATAATTGACTGTATATTCACTTGTGATCGTGTTACCTTCGTTGTTGTATTCGTTCCTTAAAAACAACAGGGCTATCAAGGTGTTATTACCGTATCACGAGTTCTATTTATACACGAAAGCGTAAGTGTTCGAGAAAAGTATTTACATTATTTCATGCATAAGAATTACCAATTACAACTCAGTAGTTGCATTTTCTATTTAGGACCTATCAGGGATCTAAAAGCGTCGAGTCCGCTCGATAGGCGCTGTCTGGTAAATACCTGTGTCATCGATTTAGTGCCGCGCGGATAAAGCCTGTGGCTATTTATATTTCTATTGAGTGTTCGTATATGCTGTAACGGCCAAGTTTTCAACTTCAAACAATCATGCAAAATGCTAGAAACTCTGTACTATTAATGAGGCTGAATTTGACTCTGTGTTGGTCGTTAATCGCTATGCATGACGCGATCAAGTCGTTGACGATCTTCGATAGATGTTCTATATTTGTCAGCGAACGTCAATTACTATAATAGCATTTGGAGCCAGCCATCAAGCAATGGCTATTGTTAGGCTCAAGTAATTATTTCGCTTTTAGGGTTAGATACAATTAACGGACTCGACAGACAGAGTTAGCTTCACTCGCCAGTCGATATGAATATCCCAGAAAATACGATGATCACCCCAGATAATGTTACTATGCTGGCAAAAGCCTGATTAAACTGTACACAGGAATATTGTCCTGAAAATGGAAGCTGCACACTTACATGTATACGTCAAATATCTATGAAGCTATCGGCGAAAACAACGTGTGATAATAACAAGTACCATCAGGCAAGTAAATATCGGCGTGCTGAATATCCTCAGTCAAATCAATACCTCATGTGTGCAGTTTACACGACATTGGATACAGATATTGTTTTGCTTGCTTCGTTTCTTCTGCGTTCGTACTAGAACATCTTCTTTTTCAAACGTTGCAAAGATACAGTTTTCTTTTCCTTAGATTTCTTGCATAATTTTTCATTACACAATATATATTTAGGCGTCTTAGGTTGGTTTATTATTTGAAGTATCTAGGCTACAACTAGTGAACGTTTTTCTAAAAGGCTCTTGTAGATCCAAATCGTATTTTTTTCTTACCAGCTTCTAATCCGTCTTTAACAACTTTCGATATCTGATCGGGAACAAAGTACGTACCATATTGTGCTCGAATCTCAATGATGAACTACTGTAAACAAGTTCCAGGTTTTTAGGCCGTTCTGTTTAACTGATGTAAATGGACGCAAGCTACGTTTTACTTCAACAAGTTTGCAGTGATTTACGGAAAAGTGCGTTCCAAAGGTTCGTGCTTGTCGAAGCAGGTAGGCCGAAAGGATTAAAGGCAGGATGAATATTTCCCTACATATGCCCAACAATAGACTTCTGTTACAGGGTCATTGATTGAGCTAAAACGCCGTCGATACCAACCGCACTCCGAATCTAAACTATATTACTCATTGCGTGAACCGCGTCTTTTGGGGCAGACACGTAGTGTCAGCTCATGTGATTGTACACTACCTGGAATCTACTGTTACCTGCGAATAAAAAGGATTATAAAAATATATGTGTGAGAGCAGTTTTGATAGCGCAAATGCAAGCAGTATCGAGTGCTCACTTACATTTCCGTTCAGGTGCGAAGCTGCCTTCATTGAAACTACAGACCCTGTCGTATCCTCTACTGCGCCAATTTGTCATTTCTCCCAGCGTACGCCATTGACTCTGAACTTACCGGCGGTAGCTGTAAATATTTGTTTTTTCGAAGTTGTAACCTTTGCGGTAAGAGTACGAAAATAATTCATTTAATCCGTTGACCACCGAGTGACACGTAATTCAGTAGCCTTGAATTTCTGTATGCAGCATTGAGGCCAACCTCAAATCAAACCGACTACCTATGAAAATCGTAAAGAGGGTTAATTAGTGTTACCTAGTAGTCACTTTTCGAGGTTAATCACTTGCCTGTACGAAGCTAGGTGGCTTACTGTTTTACCACCATTCCTATTGCTGTTAAAATATTTACTAGAGGATCAAAAAATCAAAGAGATAAACTGCGTTCACTTAATCTCTATTTATCGAACCTGCCTTTATCGTAAGATGCTTATCTTGACCTTGTTATCCAAAATATATTTCAAAATAGTTCACTATTTAGAGTGCTCTATTCATTTTAGCGATCTTTCATAGCTCTGGCGAAGCGGACGTCACTGCTGGATGATCTGAGGCGTGTATGGTAATGCATTTTGTGAACGGGGGCGCGGTTATCATTTCAACAGCGCTTTACGTGACCTGTCTGACAAATGTAAGAATAAACCTATTATATTTGCCAGTGTTGGGTATTCAAGCTAACATAAATAAACTTTCAATAAAATGACTGAAATTTTTTACATTAAGTAACGGGAAAATTTGGAAGAACAACTAACGTTTAAATACTAACCCGATTACCTGCAGTGATAATTTGTACACCTCGATACAACAAACGACAGTTATCATCAGCGCTACTGATTTTAACCAGCAAATGTATATGATAAAAAGTATAAATAAAAAAAAAACAGTATATGATAAAAAAGCTCATAAACTAAGCTATAAAATACTGTCGAGTTTGTAAAATCTATTTGATCCATGTTATACCATTTGAATTAGTATTTTTCACCGTGATTACAAATATCTATTCCTGCTATTCCCATATCGGAACTCCAAATACAGAAATAATGGTACCAGTTCAACACAAAATACATCGTGTATTATAGGCCCTCTGACATTTAACTAGTTCTAATGACTGTCGAGCTTGAAACAAACTATTTTTTTTTATTGTGATTAGAAAAATAACCGACAGAGTTTTGATGACCTTCATCAATGACGGACGTTGGGGATCCTCGTAGTGATAACGACACCACAGATGTAAAATTGTTATACTTTACATCCAAACTATATTTATCTTTTACATTACTTCTTTGAAATTTCGCGTTAATATAGAATTTAGTTAACAAGGACAGTGGCATGGGTTAAAGACTTCCTCTTCAAGCTGGTTCAGCCCAGTGTACGACGGTGCCCGTTTGATTGGCCTATTAGAGTGACTTAGGTGTCTTGCTAGGTCAGCTAGAGATTTTATGATTAGAGTGCTGCATACTAAACCTATTTGTTATAGAAGGCTCTGAGCTAGACGCAGGAAGAGAAAGGTGTCGAATTCGTATAATGTGGTGCTAAGGCGACTAGTAATTTATTTAATAATTTTTTTATTGATTCGAACAAGATAGATCTTTAACTGTAAAAAGTCGATCTACCGTATCTGTTAACGGAAATTGATAAAAAGACCAATCGTCTTTTCTCAAAATCATCTCTTTGCCGTTCGATTACGCTAACGCCTTACACATTTGCGTAATCGATAGACCCTCCATCAAAAGAAGAAGACTTCCATAAAGTGATCCGCTCATTAGTATTTTATTTCTGTCTCTCTTACTTTCCAAGCCATGCTAAGGTTCTGAACGGGCGATAATATCTTTGGAGTGAGGTTTACATCACAAGCCTAGTAAAATAAGTTGTTTTTTGTGACCGAAGGATTGGAAATCTCGTAATTTAGTTAAGAATAAAATTGCATTTCATTGTGCAACGAAATTACTTCACACACTTTTTCCTGCTCGGGGCCTTTTTCGAGAAGGTACGATCGCATGTACCTTATCTACCGAAGGCCCCGTAGAATTTTCCGATAGACGTAATTCAAGCGCGGTTAGCTTTCTTCATCGTAACGATAGACCACCTCTTTCACGGGCGTACGAGCAATTGTTAACTCAGATTTTCGCCATCTATGTTTCAACCATTACGCGTATTTACTCACATGTCTTTACTTTTCAATTACTTGTTTTTTATAGTGCGTATATATCGCCGCAAGACGGGTAGCGCTAAATATAAGTCGTTAATATATAAGATACAAATTGTATTATTTAAAGATTTGTATTTGTATCCATATTGTGGAACATACACCAGTTGATGTGACAACATGTAAGAGCATGAGCATTATAGCACGGACCCCTGTGCGTTTTCTCAGATTCAGTTGTAAATTTTTACAATTCGCCAATAAATGCCGGCCCATCCATAGAAATAGTGTTGTCCTTTTTTTTTGAAGTTCGACATCCTCCGCTGTTCCAATCTCAAATATCGTTGAGAATCCGAAAGTCGCTATTTGATAAATATCAACATCAGAATAGTAATTGCGGGAATGACCACACACAGGCACCGTACCACAGTAGGCTCTATTCAAGTATATAAACATGGAAAGTCTTATTTTAGGATAGAGCATGTTATTTAAACGTTTGATTTTACTCTGAACAGCATTTTATGCAATCATCAGCAGTTATTGGGGTACAAAGGTGTTTGTACCTCGTCGGGAGTTACTGATGGCGGAACCCTCAAAGTAATCTCTGTGTTTCACATACGCTTCCGGCAGTAATGGGCCCTTCGGCAACTCTTTTCTGGCGTTTTTGTTTTCACACATTCATAATTAGACGAACAGTTAGCTACACATATAGCGGTGTAGCAAACATTATTATGGAGTAATACTATGAGTACAAGACTACTGAGCAATACTTTTAACTATATCAAATTTGTTCAACTTGTAAAGTTTAATTACTGAAGAAAAAATCTTCATAGCTGCACTTATTTCACCTGGTGCAGAGCATCGCACTATTGAAAAACAATGAATAACTTAATAGGCACAACATACCTTAAGCAGCTACGGCAAAAATGCTAAACTTAATTTTTCTGCCAGTTTCACTGATTGACAGTTCGTTCAATTTTGGCTGTAAGGGGTGATGCCAGTACACGGATAACATCCAAGTTTGATGACCCGGTGCAGTGTAAAAAGTGGCATCTTTCAAACAGTTACGACAAGCTAGTCCGCCTTTGCCTCGGTTATGTACTTACAGTGACTAGAAGTCATCCATTTTGACGATAGATAGACGCGTATTATTGGTTCTTCATCGTCAAAACAACCTGTGCTAGTTATTTCTTATTCACTAGAAGTAGAATTATAACAAAATCTATTTAATGTCTTGAATGCTCAATGTGAAACAGTCAGCTTTTTAGAAAGAAATAATTGTGGATCTTCTGTGTCGCACTTCTTCCATTTAGGTAAAGCGCTGTCATTAGGCACTTTTTGGACTTTCGAATGTCCAGACAATCAGAGCTCGGACAAAATCTTGATAGGTACCAAGCGATAACACAAGCGAACTTCACGTCAGAGAAACGGGTAAGTCTACTCATCAGCGAAGGTGGTTTAGGTGTGAAAAAGCGGTAAAGCTGAAGTTTACACGGCAAGTGCTTTCTCTAATCCCATTTAAGATCCGTTCGTTGTCTATATAATGTCTAATTAAAATGTATCTGAAGTCAAAAATAATGCAGAGCATACTGCAGAAAAAATGTTAGAAATGTCGAGAAAATATGCCTCGCTATAAAAATTCAAACCAGCGTAGCGAAAAGACAAGTGGCAAGATAACGAGCGAATCCTCAAAGTTATCCTGAATATTCCTGCAAATGATGCGAAAATAAATGCGAGCACGAAAAGAATTCCGGTTCGGATTTATGAATAATAAAAAAACAAATTGTGACGTTGGTAGCGTGTTTGCCTTGTGTCTGATCAGTGCTTGTCTTAACACATCACCGAAGACATGTAATGCAGCCGTTTGATATCCGACGGGTAACACAGTTAACCCGGAGCGGACAAAGCGAATTTATTCGGGGGGGGGCAATTCAATTTATTAATCGTGATCGGATTATCTAAATGAACCGTCAATTACCGGGCAAAGCTCTTCCTCTCTCTCTCGCTCTCTATGTATATGTATATGAGCAAAAAAGACGAAATATAGTGCTCACAGTGACCCCTGCCAGGTTACTTCAACAGCAATAATAGTCAATCAAAAATTGTTGTATTACTGAGGGCCGAAGATGATGCCGAAAGGTGGAGTGATGAGGCGTAATAGCTAGTTAAAAAAAATCACCACTTGTAATAAAAACACTTACGTCCATTCTTCATCGCGCTGTCATTTTTATTCTGTGTATAAACTATGCATTCTCATCAACGCACAACAACATGCACTCTTCTTACTTTCGTTGTTTTCTTATAATCTTGCTGAAGACATCTAAACAGCGGTCGTATTAATTCATCAGCCATTGTTCCAATATTTTTCGCATTCATCGTTCGGTTATCCGGTCCATAATTGTCATTTATGTATCTATATATAGCTGTAATCAAGCGGCACACTGTTATTGTAAACCACTATAATCCTTGTGTGTTTATGTACCTGCGTAAATGATCACGTTTTTTCCGCGATTATTAGGCTTCTTTAGCCAGTTGATTGCACTACATACCAGAAATATATGAACGCAGAACCTCCTTAGCAGTTGCGGTTGAGCGATTACATGGTTTTTTCGCAAGTTTTAAACTGTGTTTTTATTTTGTCGTTGTAATACATCAAAACGTTCGAACCGTTGCGTCAATCCAAAAGTCCGCTCTGAAAAATACGCACGCTAGGTTCGGCAATAAGAGTAAATAAAATTTTTAAAAACTAACCAACAATGTTGCCATTGTTAGTTATTTTAATTGCCATTGCTAACCCTGCTTTTCTCTGCCGTTGTAAGCTGTGCGCAACACGTACGGCACGGCGCCAAAATCGAGTAAACCCCGTCTTGATTATATAGTCGCGCTTTAGAACGCATCTCCCTTAGAATCTGATCGACAGGTGGTCAGAATTAGAAGAAATAGCATAGTACACAAATGGATCAATGAACGCAGACTGCTGTTCACTACATTCGGCAAATTTTCAACTCATTCGAACTGGGTCATATAGGAAGCAGTAACACGGGCTGTCCATATCTGAGCATATCGATCTGCACGTATTGAGTGGAAACCCATAATAACATATGTGTATTAGACAATTCTGTCTATTGGATATGGGTGTGTTTCTGATGCGAACAATACTCAACTATAACTTTCCGGCCTATGGACGACTGTATGCCATGCCATGCCATGCCATGTCATTTACAATAGTGGTTGTTTCCCAATTTGTTTCTACGAGCGATTGACACACCTAGCAAAACACGCGTCGTCGACGCTAATTAACGATCGCCTCGATATTATGAGCTTTGCTCCACTTCGAACAGTTGGACACTGGCGTTTTTGTAAAGTACGCTACACATATATTTTATTAATGGGGAAAATAGGTTAGCTATTTCGCATTTTTATACAACTGAGCTCGGAGAAGTACAGAAAAAATCACTGGTCTGCGGTAGATTAGGTTTGTTTTAGTTTTCAGTCTTTTTCAACATTTTTGACTCGATGGAGTCGATCTCTGCAAACATTAGTCAGTCAATTACTTTTCCTAGTTTGACTCGATACCACTTCTTCTATAATTAATTATTATCTATTATTTCCAGTTTATTTAGGATCATCAAAGACCGTATCACAATTTTTTCCACTGAATAGCTCATCAGCTGTTAACAACGGGGGAACAACCATGAACTCGTTAGCCTCTTAAATCGTTTGTTGACAAAATGTTTATTGTATATCTCTACGTGTATTTCGTGCTATTTCTTGCTTGTAGGAGCCATTTGTTTGTTCCAATCAACGTGTATGCATATATATTATATATCTTTTATTCCTTCTGTATTTACAATGCAAAAGTTTTGAGGCTTTCTTCTGCATCATAACAACAATAATAATAATAATAGTATTAATAAAAATATAACTAATAATAAGGCCAAAGTATGGCAAAAAAGCAACATGCGTATATTTATATGTGTAAATGCTGAGTAAATATCATATAGATAATCGGCCGAATATATATATATATATGTATTGTGACACTAGCGTTAATTGTGTGAGTAATTTTGTGACAGAGCAATGACCATGATGTATATATAGCCGCGTATTGTACGAGAAAAATAAATGCTATAAATCATAAAAAAATATACAGCCTTCCCAATATTGATAATAAACATCATACAAATAGGGCATATATTGAGGTAACGATAATGATCCGGTAATAGCTTGAGATTATATTTATAGAATAAACGACGCTCATTATATTGGCACAAAAACCGAAGTTATTGCTAGTTCGATGAAACAAATCATGCACTCATTTATAAAATGCTTCTAAGTCAATCAGAGCTTTTCCGAACAATTTGTATCTCCGTTGATAATCTCCCATTTATCTTCTATCTAGTAGCGGCCGTAGAATAAACAAATAGTTTTGACTATAATTTGAGCTTTCCTACGCATCTCGTCTTCAAACGTCGCCCCCATCACAGACCTAGGTATCCAAATAAATGTAAACCTCATTCGTTTCATCTTCACTACGTTTCATCGACCTATTTCCTCGGATTTTCTATAATTTTTTTGTTCAAATTGTATTTCATGATACCTGTTCATAGACGGATATGTTCCATTGTAAAATATTTTTGCGTTTCACATATTCTAGAATATGATAGACGATACTTGTTATGATAAATATAGGGTTATTTATGTTTTTACGTGTATGTTAAAGTATAAATGAATACAATCGCATGCGTCCGACACTTGCAGGTACATGGAGTTAGCGATGATGATGAAAATGACCGTTATGTTAGTTAGACCATTAGAACGTAGAACGTCTTATTGATCCACAGCCAACTGGGTCATCAGTCTGCGATTTCATAAAGCATAAATGGGATTGTACTAGGAAATCCAAACAAAAAAACGTGGCGTCACAGTAAAGAAAAAAAACAAAAGTGTAAATCGCACGGTGCAGCAATTACTGTGACCGCTAAGATTTCGAGGCTAACTCCCAGAGAACGGCTGTAAGCATTGCTTAGCTTAAACAAACGCATCTAAAATAAGCGAGACAAATCACTTTCGACCTTACAGCTTAGCTGCAGACTCGAATTTCTAGCTACAAAACGCTAAATGCCGCATCTACCACATTTAGGGGTTATTGGTGAGCACAATCAAAGGACAACTGTGAGAAATTATTCATTACTGCATGAGTAAACACGGTGTTCACAAATTCGAACAACTAATAACATACGCTACGTGGTTAGATCCATGATCTTGCCCCCACTATTGCACAGAGCACACATGCAACGGTATGGCTAAAAAAGACACAACTGGAATAAAAAACAAAAGGAGAAGAAATAAACGATACAGACTAATGAACTGAAAACATAATTGAATCAAATAAATAGTAACAATCAACATGATGTCAGTGACCATTGGAACATTTGAAGGGTGTACCTAAATAATTATGACTACTTCATTTGAGACCAATAACAATTGAGAGCAAAAGTCTAGCTCAGCTTCACCATACGACACGATATTGCTACACAACAACGAAAGGTTCCACTCAGACGGAAAACAGTACATCTGAGACTTTATGGCAAAGGAAGATGACGTGTGCATTCTGCAAATGATGTCGGAACAGTCGTTAATTGAAATAGGCATCCGACGTTGTTTGTCGTATAAGCGCGATCAACCGACCAAAGAAGCAAGGCTTTTACTCTTTTTTGCTTTACAAGATCGTTGCCGATTAAAGTATTGGCCCATCGCTTCGTCTGGCGACTTCACTATTCCTTTCTGTTCACCCAGTACGCCTGTAGCCAAAAATAATTGGGACAACAAGACCTAGAATAATAACAACAGGGGAATAATGCAGAATTCGCGCCGATTGGGGCAACATAAAAAGGCATTCACACGCTTGTGCTACAAAGAACACAAATGCTACAAACATAAATAACATAAAGAGGACAAAAGGTCTGCTCGTGTTCGCTGCCGCCTCATGAAAGGTCCGTAAGTAGCCCTGACTGAGTCGCCATCAGCCGTGTTCATAAATGCATGTACTCCCGCGGATACGCACGCCTACTTATTAGCAAGAACACAGAACACGTTGCTGACCCGCCCCACATATAACATATAGATATTATTACGTTGGCGGTTTGGGACGAGCATTGATTAACGATGACATTTGCTGTTCACATCATTGAAGAGAGAGAAAGAAGCGCAGCAAACGTATAGCGTTGCTTGAAGTCTGTCTCCCGTAGTTAAGCTTACGTTATTCGGACATTCGTACGTTCTCGCCTAACTGTTGTACGTCTAATCGTGTTCATCCTTTCGGACTACTTTCCCGAAAAGCCGTTCTTCCGTTCGTTTCCAGTTGTTGATTTGTAACCGAGGGATCATGCATCCGTACGCGAGGATCCAGCAGCCATTTTCAATCGAGAGCTCGTAGCTCTCAATGAGTTTGAAGCGTCAGTCTATATATGGTGTGTAGCGTGGATTATTTAGTGTACTGTATAGGGACAACTGGTAGACCACAAACCGGTCGGCCAATGCATAACAGGACACCGGCATAGAACCACTCGCGACCAGCCAGCTTCGTTTCGCTCCTGGCTTACGTTCACGAGCCATTCGCCTATCGAATTAAATTAACTGCTGCAGCTGAATGTAGCAGTTGGAGTTTTGTACAGGATGCACAGACGTTTTGCATTGGGTCAAATCCCAACGTCAACATGTCGACGATGGTTATGAGCGTTCAGCAGCAGTTCTGACGTCAGGGATATGGGGGGCAAGTGAGCACAATGCTCAAAGAACCATCCATCTGATATTACTGGCGATCACGATACACGCATTGCCCTAACTGATTCAAAATTAATTGTCGCTTGTTCGTACACGAAACTATATAGTGATGCACAACAGAAGATCGTGCTGAGGCTAAATGTAAAAAATCATAGCAGATTCCGCTAAAATTTTTCATCCAGCCAAAGAAGACGAGCATTGCTAGAAAAATTTATTTCCCATATGAGCCTTTTATGAAGGAGATCATTACTGAGCACATTGAAATACGCTTGCATATTAAAAATTTCAATATCTCTAGTCCAAATAACAGGCCGTGGTTCAATAGATAACTGATATCCAGTTCACATAAATGGCTGGGAGAATTACGGCGTCACACCGAGCCTCTAAGCAAACCATTCCAAAGTGTCAACGACAAAATCACTTCTTCGATTCATAGAGTGCCCGAAATATTTGTTGCCCTTCTCAACACAATACTAGCTGCACTAGGACATGATCATTGTTGCTCTAATTGTTCGATGTCGATGAAAGACCTTCTCTGCTGTCAATATTGACTTGCAGGCAATCGTACTATGGAGAAAGGACACGTATGGAAGAGTCTGATAGTGTTAGACAACTGCACTAAAAGCCGTATCCGTCTCTGGTTCGCTTTTCCACTTACGACTAGGCTCAAACTTTATTGTGTTTTTCATGTAAACGACAGTAGTACTAGCAATACAGATTAATTCTTAAGCAATGGCATTCGCTACAGAGCTCTGTTCTCCAGCCATTCAATCTCACTTCTTCTACAAAAGGCTTACGCTCTTTCATTGCGCAAGAACGCCATATCGATAACTGCCTTCAGCAACCGTTTCTATAGTGGAGCGATAGCGTCATTGTCTGCCGCTACGGCAGACCGAGTTCGACAGGCCGTCAATAGGCGAGGTGACTGAGTAGCCTGAAACGTGAAGGCAAGTGCCATGCCGATCTCACGCGCGACGAAACCAGTGGATAATTGAAACAGAAAATTTACCAAGCTACATGCATAGTACAATGCGACAAAGCACGGAAGCTGCCAGGAATAGCGTTGCGATACACCAGATCGTGCAAAAGTAATAACATAAAATCGTCGCTATGGCTAGCTATCCACGAACGTTAAAATAACAACAACAACATTTCGATTTTTTCCCTTGAAAAACTCGCATTGTGACTAGTTGCTCGGACATAGTGTCATTAACTGGACTGGGTTAGAAAGGACATAACCATCATTACAATTACGTATACCTATGTTGCCGTTCCAATCATCCTGCTGCTATATTAGGTGGGGTAAAAGCAAGCATTCGTTTGCACTTGAAATCGAAGAGTATTGCAACTTTTTTGTTGAAGTCCCGCATCTCCGCCTTCTAATTCACCGGACTAGCTGAAACTCGGACAAGTTCAAGCATTAACCAAGAATGTCCCGTTAGGTATTGGAGTCACATAAACAGAGATGTCACACCATAGATTAAAGCCCGCGCTTATAGTTCTAATTTGTCCTGGTACGTCCCACAACAAACAATCTTTCAAATATATAGGTACACCGCATTTTAAGTACAATAGATGACAGGCGAAACGAGCGATTGAAGCTTCGATATTGCTCCTAAAACGAGACAAAGTCCCGTTTCAATGGAAACCTGATGTACTTGAACACGAACAAAGTCGGACACTGCTGCTATTGTTAAGGTTCCCTCAACTAGGACACAAACAGTTTGGGAGACCACGTTAGAAAAAGGCGAGCAACAGCTGCGTAATGTTAACGGAAGTAGTAATAATTTATTTATAGTAGGTTAGGTTATTAAGAGAACGGCGTTGCGATAAATATCGTACGGGGAACACAGGAGAATAACTAGCGGTAATATGAGGTAGGATATTACGAAAACAAGGCGCGTAAATCTATCAACGCAGAAAGCTGTCCGAGCGTGCAAGCGAAAGTATTGTAAACTCGCAGAATTTCTCCGGTTGCCACAGGTGGCACACTATAGCCAGCCGTCAATTCTAGGTCAAGTGATGATCACAGATCACACGATCTGCATGTATATATATTATGTATAATGCATATGAGTAAAATCGTCCGCAGGTATAAACTAATATATGTACGTATATGTAATCATGTATGTATGTATATATATATACTCCTGGGTATGTACATCGCCGAACGACTACACGAGGCACGTTGGGGCACTACGAGGGGCGGTGCCAATGTTTGCGCGATCGTTCCAAACAATTCAGAGCAACAACTACTGAGCGGATATGCGAAGAAGGTAGTCTATCTCGTCTTATACGTATTTTGTAGATAACAGGTTAATTTGGATTTTATCTCAACTTCTGAGTCGTTTCCTAAATTGTGAACCTATCGAAAAAACTAATTCAAACTTGCTGCTGGCAAACAAAAGAATCGTGAATCCGCATTTTCCACTGTTTAGGTAACTGTTGTAGCGATAGTTGCCTTTGGACGATCTGAGATTAAAGATACTAATCATAATAATAATCGTGATAGCTTTTATACCAGATCGGTAGCCTTACTTATCTAGATAAGCACAGTAAAGTTACGAATATGTTGTATCCGATCTGAATAATATAATAATAACATAATATGAATATTGATTATATACCAGTAGTGGATGGAGCGTAATCATAGAATTAAGAATAGAGTCGCTCATCAAATATTTACAACAGACCTGTCCCTTTAAACTCGGATCCGAGGGCCGGCCTTGTTCCAGCTTCTACTGACAAATCGACCGACCAGCTAAATGAATATATTAATAAATGGCTAACGTAAATGTGTACGAATGCTACTAGAGTGAATGTTCTTTTTTGCGTAACGTTAGAATCGATGACTGAGGAAGCTTACCCCGTCGACAAGAATGTCATTTCCAGCCAAATGCGTTACGTCTCGCACACCATAACTTCTACGAGAGCAAGTTCAATTAGCACTAACTTGCGACACCATTGAGAAAACGACCACCCAATGACCTTCCAATTAACTTTACGTATTCGTAACAAATGTTGCAACATTGCACTTGGCCTGAACGCACACTAGCTTCAATGAATAGCTGCATCGCTCTTACGACATATTTGTATGGAGTAACTCTGCATGCCTGCTTTGTAGAATGAAAGTGCCATGACACGAAGCTCCGAACGTGATCTGTCTTTAACGAGGGCTCCATGAGCCTTCTTTGCAAAACTTCGTCCACCTTGCCAACTTGGACGATTACAAAAGGTCGCAGCAGCACCGTTTAGGATTGACGGTCTTCTGTACACTCGATGCACACATCGTGATCCGTGGGCGGTGTGCAACAAAGCATTCTGAACATCGCAGCTCGATATAGCGCCAATGCAGGTCCTTTCTAAGGTGCTCAGCCTTTTGTATTAGGTACAGCCTCTCCAAGTGGAGCAGAACACTGGACAGCTGGCCAAGATGGGTATCCAGGCCCTTCTGTTATTGACGATGGGCCCGTTAGCGGCGAGCCGTCAGTCTGCGCGTCGAACAGATCGAGTCCGTTCAGCGCACTACAATTCGACATCGCGGTATCGTTTACCGGCCCGGGAAGACCTGCGCAAACACCATTTGTATTTGGTGGGATGGTACCGACCACCTGTCGTGACTGTTGAGCAAGTGGCAATTCAACGTTCGCCATCGATGCCTGATCTACCGCCTGAGTACTTGCGGATAGCGGAGGTAATACTTTTTCCACCTGGCGAAAAAAAAATTGAAAGGTTTTCATAAAACTTACACAACAGATTATCGACCGACAGAGGCATGATTTGGAAAAAGGTAAGGATGTTGCCAGTGTTCCACATATACGAATCATAGTACATTTTCTGATAAAACTTCTGCTACAAGGCTAATTTCAGTTCAGATCAGCAAGATTCATTAGTAAAAATGGTACGACGTCGCTGAGAATGTGTTAAACCTGCGGGACTTCCCTTATAGTTTTACAGACAAATCTTTGCCAACTAGATCGACTCATTTTCACTTTGATAGTGTTGTGTTTATTTTTCTTCATTTTCTTGTACAAACAGTACATTTTCAATCGTGCTACGGAGCCAGCTTCTGGACAGGTAAACATAAAAATAATTGTGTTTATTGACGTATGTAATTATAATGCTTATGTGGAAATTTCACTTTATGCTAACAACAAATAGAAAAAAACAAATTATCACGAGCATTCGATCTCGGTATTACATGAGGATTGAAGGATCGATTATACGAATTTAATACCAAAAAATATAGGAAAAAGCTACAGGTACAAGCGGTACTTTTTGAAGCATGTACTTCAGTAAATACCACCATTCCAGTGATGATAGTAGCGATTTTGTGATAATTTACCTGGCCATGTTGTTGTTGCTGATCATGCAGTTGCGTTGCGAGGCTGTAGTCAGAAGTTCCTGAGCCTCGCTGATATAGTGACTTCTGTTGTAATGATGAGCTAAAGGCAGGTAAACTTGGCAGCACTTTTTGAGGCTTCGGCGCTTCTGCAATACAAGCAAGTTATAAAAAAAGTCTAATTTTTAAAAACACTTTCTATATAGAGATCGCTATGATTACTAAAAGAGAAAAGTCATTTTAGATAATATCTCAATCACACCTAAATCAACGTATCTCCGACTCATCTTTTTAATAACTTCGCTAAAACGATTTTTTATGCAACTTGATTATATAATCAATTCCAGTTAAAGATAATAAAGAAGTTCCTAGCAATGGTTCGAAATGAATAAGCTTGGCAGTAGATTTATTTGAATCAAACTAGTGCTTCATACCACAGTTCATTGTACTGTTATATAGCAAGGAAGCTTTAAAAAATGAGTGAATTTAAGGAACGATCGTCAGTACGAAACAGCTATAAATCGCGTTTACCATTGTTGTATGCTGTTATCTCCTGGGTGGGACTCAGATATAGCCGTTGATGTTGGCTTAACTGGAGAACGTCCACTGTCAAAGGCGTTGCCAAAGAATCCGCCTGCACTCTGCTGTTCATGAAGCTGCCAATGCATCAATACCCGAAAAAAACATAACTATAATATCTTACACACGTTTCACATCTATCGTTGGAGTACTTGAATTTTGCCAGAATTGTAAATTCAATAGAGTAAGATCTCTCACTGTACAAGTATAGATGAGAACTAAAATATGGAATTCTACTCAATGGTTTATCGTTTTATTTTATCCTCACCATTGGTTTTGCGTCGACTTTAAATAATTCGTAGCTGGAGATTTTCTAGCTAGAAGGCTTCGCAGTTGAGGCGCTGCCACTATAGGGACGGCACTCCGGGAGATTTCCACATGAGGTTTCTTTGGCAGCGATGGAGAAAACATGGTCCTGTTTTCCGTCTTGACCATGGCCTGCTGTGACTGTGCCAGCTCCCAGGACTGCTGGTTCGAATCTTGACTGAGAGGTCTTGATATGTCGTAAAAATATAACCGCCTATTTCCTATTGAAGCGCCTCCAGCGTTGCTCGCTTGCTGTTGGCCAAACGGGCGTTGAGTAGAGTTCGTTTCCCTAGCTGCGATGTTCGCATATGTCTGATTCAGTGATTCAGTAGTTTGATTTACAGATGTTTCGTTATACCTGCCCATCGAACTGTGAGTATCGTTTGAAGTTGTCGAACCTACAAATGCTTCTGGTTGTGAAGAAAACTCTGGAGATAAGAGTCTTGCCATCAATTGAGCAGGTACTCCAACTTCAGTGGCGGTCTGTTGTTGAACCGCTGACGACGCCGACGTAATTCGTGTACATGATGGAAGCGCATCGATCTTTGACGAACTGTGTCCCATTACGGTTGAGCCGTTCGTTATGAGCGGATAGGATGGAGCAGTGTTCACCTGTTGTGCTTGAGATAACGAGCCAGTCCGTGTTGATGATAATGAACTGTTCGTAGTCATCACCTGTGGTATGGTGCAACGATCTTCTTTTTTAAGCTTTGCGAGAATTTTCGAAATTTCGTCATCGGCTTCCTCCGTTAGAGATTTCTGTGTTGTTATGAAGGTGCCGGGCAGTGAAATGCCACTTGCAAAAAAGCTTTCATCAACTGGTGCGCTAGTTGCGGGAACGGCGTTGTAAACTGGAGAGTTCCTACTCACGATTGGTGACGATTTTAATTGCGGCATCTGTTGCTGCTGCTGTTTACCTGACTGATAGATGAACGAGTTAACGTCCAGATGCGAACTTCTGGCAGTTGCTGGCTGAATGCCGCAAGTATTACTGCTGAAACTGTCCCCGGTTGTATCCAAAGGGATGGCAGTGGGGCAAAGTCCGTTGGACGTAAGCGAGCTATAATCGTTGATATTGGTGGAGTCACCTACAAGAGGTGAAGTGGGATAACTTGCTGCTTGGCCTAATGGATAAATGGCGCTGTGACCTAAACGCTGTTCCGTATTTCGTGCTGCAGCCATCTCACCTCGTAACCGACTCATTGCCTTGAAGAGCTGCTCAGCACTTCGGGATACCCTGAGGAAGGAAAAACGCGATCAAATTCAAGGACAGTCTATCCATGTTAGACCAGGAAGAAATAACGGCACGCTACTGTATGACATACAGGGGAAATAGCGTATAAAAGCAGTGGGACCCCTCATTGAAAGCGAAAGAAACAACAGCTTCGTCTACATTAAGCAAGTCTGTAACATGGCTAAACAAGTCTTCTTCAAGCTTGAGTCAGAAACGAAATGGTCTCGAAGACTAATTTACTCACCGACGCAACGACGTGTGCTCTTCGGGGGGCAGCAGGGCTCTCTGCAGAATGGATAATCGCTGAAGAATCTTGGAGAGTACAGTCTTTTTTTGAAAGACGCTAAGCACCGTGACCCATTTGCTTTCGGAAGGAGATTCAAGCAAAGCCGAGAAAGCTTCTTCTAGATAGATTGTGTAGGAGCGAACCGCTCTCCTTGAGTACAAGATAAACACCAACAACAACGTTACTTGCTATATACTTGGGATACGCCTGTCTTGTGTATCGTATCTAATTCCTGGGCGATAAGTCAAGGCGTGCATACTCGCCACATCTAATAAATGAATTTCTGAAATAATCCAACATTGCATAGGGTTATATTTGCACTAGAATAAAAAAACTAGGCTGATAATGGCTAACTATTAAACAGTGCTTTGTTTATGGCTCATCTTCAACGTGTAAATATCGTATGCCTGAAAAACAACTTCACAACCAACGACTAAACTTACCTTACGTGGCTTCGCCAGACGTCAGCATCAACTCGACACGGGACGCCGTCGCTGTGATTATGGAATGACATTGGCGTTTCATAGGAGGCTGTACTTAGTGTAGTAGATGCTGCTGTCGTTGTCACCGAAACCATCGGGACGTATATTTGTTGATTCGGAGAGGTTGCCGTTAGTGAGATTTGGTGAGTGTCACCTATAACGCAATCTGTTCCGGTCGTGGTAGTAACAGATTGCCTGAGGGAATTAGTGCAGTGCTTGTTTGAGATGTCGTTCGAAAGTTCTCTGTCTGGAATATTCAAAGTCACCACTACGCCCTGCGCCGGCGACATCTTTGGATTAGGGGGTCCGATCCCGTTGATCGTGTGGACTGACTGCGAAGCAATGGCTGGGGGCAATGTTCTGGAAGGTTGCTTGCGCGTCAATTCGGATGGACTTTGCGGACCCTCAGGTAGTGATAATATGGCAGGTAATCGAGCAAGACCCAGTCGAGCTCTACCAGACCCGCCGCTGGTGCTCATTGCACCCACGATCTCTGCAGGTAGCGCTACATTAGCTGGACAGGGCTCAACTCGTTCTGGATGCGGTGGACTCGTTTCACTCACAGACAAAACCTGATTTAATGACTCTGGCCTAAAATCGTCTGTTTCGCGCTCTAATTCCTCCTATGAAATTGGATATAAATTTAAGGCAATGAAAATTAATGTTTTAGAAACAAGTTAATAATAAATAAAGTATTGTATTTATCTAACACTTAATAATATTATGCGTTAATAAACTGAAAAGTTTTAAAAGAATGGAAAGTAACATCACAGTAGAATGTGTTACGCAGATACGGAGTTTCTTAAATTTGTGCTTCATTTAACCGTCACATACGTTCGTTTAGCTAATAAACAGTCTTGAAATACTACCATGCATTGAGGCCACGTTGTTTCTGTCAAGTCTTCCTGATCTCCTAAGGTGGCCCACTGCAAGCTCCTTGAGAGGTCCCCGGCCACCTCAAGGTGAATGATCAACGGTTTCACGTCCAACGGTGGACTTACGACGTTATTAATTTCCGTTTTCGGCGACAATGTAGGTGCCTGTCCGAGATGCATCCCAGTAGACGGTGAAATCCCACTGGGTGTATTCGGAGTTGGAGTAAGCTGTTGCGATGTTGGCGGCGTCAGTTGCAATATATCGTTTCGTGATTCCATAGTCGGCGACAAAGCTGGTGCCGTTGACGACAAAGGCGTCATTGGCAGCGCTGTCATTGGGACCTTTTTCTTGGGTCCAGCAAAGCCTCCCCTCGGCGAACAGTACTCGCGCTGCAGTTTGCATCGTATGCACAAACTGCTGCCGGATCCGGATTTGGGCCGCGCCTTGCACCGAGAGCATTTGTGGTTGGCGCCTCCAGCCGCACCTTGTGCCCCTTGATTGCCCTGCTGCTTTTTTGTACCGCTCGCTCCTCCGCCGCTGGTCCCGGTGCCACTGCTGGTCGAGCCAGAATAGGATGTGTTGCCATTTGGCGGGCCAATTTGTGGCGGAGGCGTCACGAGCAAAGCGATACCGGGCGAAGGGGGCACACGGCGGGGCAGCCCTCCCATCGCAGGCAACAGTGCACCGCGATGCATGCGCGCCACCTATTGGTCAGTAATAACAGCAGAACCAAAAAAAGATACCAATAGCAACAACAACAACAACGATACTAGCAATAACAGTTACGAACAATACAAAAATTAGTAGCACTTTAAAATATAGGCAGCCAGTTTTCAAATGAAGAACAATACCTAACTGACTTACGCAATCGTAGTATTAATAGTAATAATAATAAGAGCAAGAAGAATGACACTCCGCATCATAGTTGTTATAGCCTGGCTATCGTGAATCCTTAGATGTTGCAAACTCCCTGACGCATTTTTTTTGCAATTTAGTAAAACTCTCAGTTATTAAAAACTGTCTAAGGTTAGCTGAAGCATCACGCATCCCGAATAAATACTTGTACGACTTTCTTTATTTAAATCTGTAAAGGGTTTCCGAAAACACATCTACGTAATATCGCAACAAATAACGTAACAAAGAGCTAAAATATCATAATTACGATGGTAGTTTGATCAGTTAATAATGCTGACTTACGAAAATAAAGCAATACCAATCAAATCATTTTGAACAGAATCAATTCGTCATCCGAAATAAAAAAAATTAATCAAACAAAATTGTTCACAAAATTGAATAAAATATATTTGAATTAATTAAAAATTAAATAGAAATTTATTCAGGGATTCAACGGCTTAACACCAGCGAACGATATTCAGCGATAGAACAAAAACCTACTACAAATATAACTACTGCAAGATTACTGTTTTGTTTTGTACATGCTCTGCAAAAATACGTTGATAAGTATGACAATTGTTAATATTCTATGTAACTCATAATTATTCGACATATTTTTAAACTGCATCCTTTCAGTCTTCTGCAGCGCTAGCAAAAATTCATAAATACTTTTAAATTTCATTCTTGTCATTTTAAGTCTAGAACTATTTTACGGTTGTGTTGTTGGCGCCTGTTAGTCTTTAAGAAATCTGCAAATTACAACCATTTACTCTACCATTATCGTCGTCGGACATTCCTGACAAATGCAACGAACTCTAAACCCATAGATGCAAGAAATACATTTTCTGTTTATTGAATGTTATTTATTTTTCTCAGGCTTTACCAGGACTCATTAAGGTGTAGCTCACACTGACCATCGGAACTTTGAGAGCGCCCTTTCATCGAGTTCATAAACGTCCGCATGGCTATCTAACTTTTATACGAGGCAAAGCATACATGTTTGCCAACAACTTCGTACAGCTTCACGTCACACAGCGTTCCCACTATAGGAATGTTCGCATATCCCATTCCTAATTGCATTTCTACACTCCCGCCGGGAGAAGCTTACTTCTCACCCTTAAACAGAGCAAGCGACCACTTTCTGTGAACTCGTAATAAGTTCGCCTGATCACTTTATAATTATCTTCATTTTTACTAACTTGTTAAAAGCACATTCTGTTATTACTATAATATCTTGAGATGTTCTCTCAAGGATCATATCTAGCTGCATTCAACCTCAATCTGCCTGCTCTTCTCTGTCGTCTTCCATTATTAAAACAGTTCTACATATGTCTAGCTAATTACCACATCGTTCCTGAACGGCTAAAATCGCGCCATCTCAGCTAAGCACGCCGACAACAGAGTGCTACGGCTAGTTAGAACCGGATAAAACCTTAAAGTACGAGTAGTAGGCCCCAATCTGCATGATGACGCGAGATCCACCGACTGTTCAAACAGAGAAACAGCTGATCAACACGAATCGGCCTGAACCGGTAGGAAATAGGAAACATTTAAAAAATCGGCACTCCAGCTTCCTAACCATCACTTCACATCGTTCGTGTTTCTTGGTGATCATAGCTATTTTAGCACACTTGGCAACATAACTGGGCTATATATGATTCCTGTATACCGCTACCGCAGGAATAATGAACGAACAGCAGTACATGTCGTCTCAGCTCTGGTAGGTTTGGCTTAGGCAGCATTTGCTGGAGCTGGAGCTCCCCGCACATCAGTGACCTGCCCTGCCCAGCCCAAGCATTGAACAATTTCGATATGCACTTTTCCGTGGCGATTTTATCTTATCGACTCCTATGGTGAGATGGAGAAACTGACGGTAATGAGGACTTCGCCTCTCGATTATCGGAGACGTCCCGCACAATCTACAATAGAGCCAACTTGTAATTCGTAGCGAAAAAATCTATTTATTCAACGCATCGTCTAATTCAATGAAGGGAAAAATCACAGCCATTCGTTTAATCACACAGTCTCAAATCTTCCGACTAACCTACCTGCTCGGCAACTCACATCGGGCTGGCCGCTGGACGCACTTTCACGTAGATAAACTCACTCATACAGCTCCCGAGTTGCAATCACACAGTTTATAGTCAAACACTAATACGCTGCAGTAAAGTTCGGATGCAGCTTTCACTTGCCAGATGGGTGCGAACAACAGCTGGAGTTGGGGCCGACAGCGTTTGCCATGTCGTCAGCTGTGGCTGGCCAGATGAACTCAATTCGAGTACTCGATACTGGTACAATTACTTGCTGCAACAAATACGACCGCACGAAACAACTCAGAACAAGGTTCGTGTCGCTCGGTGTTATTGAATATTGTGGCTGCCGCTGCTTCTACGACGGCAAGTGGTGTTCCTACAGCGGCCGCCGCCACTGACGCCGCCGCCGCCGCCGCCGACGCTGCTACTGCCACTATTGCTGTTACAGGCAAAGCACTAGTGGGGCACACACTCACACAGGGCCGTGAAGCACACTCACAGATAAACGGCCACCATGCGAGCGTGTGCGTTTGTATGTGTTTGTGTGTGTGTACATGTGTATGTATGTGTTTGTATGTATATGTGTGGGTGTGTGTGTATATGAGCGTGTGTGTATGCATGTGTGTATGTGATGGGTGTATGTACAGGGCCTTGTGTGTTACTGGCGCCGAATTTGTGTTAAGGGCAATTTAGATGTGTGTGTAAATGTGCGACGAGCTGTTCTTTCACTTCCAATGATGATCTGTTAACAACAGATATCGATGTATATGCAGTAATGTTAGACGACAAGAAAAACAAACCCTATTGTGTTGTACCACAACATGTGGCCCTCTCCGGTGACGATGTTCTTTGACGTCAAACCTATTCGTATCGGTGACTAGCGACTGTGGAGTGCCGCAGAGACAGCAAGTCTTCCTTTATCCGTTCGGATCAATACGGATCAAGCGCATCATCGCGTTGGCAGCGAATGGCGGCGGAGAGTGGAACGACTGGAAAACGAATGTGCGTGGAAATTGAAGTGTCTGTGAACAGAAATGGCGGGAAATGAATGCGGGCTCGGCAAGAGGAGTTGACAGAAAATGACAACAGGATGGCCGAGGATTAAATAGGGTCGACAAACGGGCTTTGGGAAGCCATTGGAAACGTAGGCGATGTCATCTACGTATATGTCACTCGTTTTGGAGTCTGTTTGTGTTATCCGGTAGCACTAACGTTTTCACGACGTGTCCGCATGATCAATTTTTTTTAAATGGACACGGGGAGTCTATATGGTAAGCTAGATTACCATTACTGCACCTAAGCAAGCGTCTATCTGTTGGGAAGCGAATAGTTCATGGGACCGTGGTAAATAGGTGACACAGAATGGCATTTTGAAGACTGATTAGCAAAAACCAACACGAGCTAAGTGTGCGGAATACTTTCGAGGATCCCAAACCTGTACCTCCTCAACACATTGTGTTTCATTGAACAGATCTTCAAATCAGCACGCATAAATAAATTTAACTTTTAGCTAGTTTTTCAAATAATCATACATTATTGCGCTTGGTGTATTGAAAAAAAGTGGAATTTTTATTTAAAACGAAATAGCGAAAACCATAATTAATAATTTTATTTTGTGTTAGGCCAAAAGGCAAACGGGGAACTGTGTGGTTAATCAAGAAAATAGAAGAAAGTTTCCCAGTTTATATTTTCTAACTATTTTCAAAACTTCGAGTTTTTTTTTTATTTGCCGTCTATTTTACACCTCTCTTATCACAAAAATATCGCATGGATTTGCCAATAGAAACCAAAGTGCACAAATAGGCTAAACAATACTCTGATTAGTTTTGTAAAAGGCAAATATATCATAATATCTACTTTTCACATAATCTTGCAAGTGATAAGATAAATAATGTTTTTTCCTTGTTTTTTAGCATTTTTGGGGATTCGAAACCGGACTCACGGTTTGTTTCGTGCTAAAAGCCAATCATCTGAAGCAATGCTGGACACTAGGACCTGTGTAAGATGCCGATACTACATGATGCCGTAAAAAGCGTTACACACACGGCCATTAGAGAGTGATAAATGTACATAGACAAAAGAGAGATCCTCGCTTTGGCTAATCTATTTTTGGTCAAAGTCTAACTGATTATCAATTTATAGTTCATTTGTTTTGTTGTTGTGTTTTTTGCGGCAAACGGATACAAACTGAGGTGTGGCGGAGCCTAGTAGCCCGCATGAGCGCACATCTGGCAGACGTTGTTGTTGTTGTTATTAGATGTGATATTATATCGTTAGCTCTCCGTCGAAGTGCGGTGCCGCGTTGCTGTGAGCGGCGAGCGAGCCAAAGAGGCCCTTTTACTGGAGTACCATCGACTGAATCAAAACAGCTGATCGACTACATATCCTACCGTCCGTTGATATATATATATAAGCAGAGTAGTGTTTTTGCCAGTGGGGATTTGACCAGCTCTGTTAGTAGCAAGATAGCTGATATGTATTTTTCAATTTGCCTATATAAGACATTGTTTTACCTTCACCCCATAATCACATACCCAATGATTACTGTTAAACATTGTAGAATATGAAAATTTATGCTGATGTGCGGTGGTATGTGTTATGAATCGCTTACGTGCGTGATCTCGCGATATACCGTAATCACCATAAACGGCGCACAACTGTAATGAATGACTCGCCAATTTGATTCTTTTATCACGTACTAAACGAAGATTCATCTCACTGTGAAGCAAAGTGTCAACTACGGAATAAGTTTTTAAGGTTTTGTGCTAGAGTCCAAATCATGGATCCATCAGTGGTTTCTATTTTATGTTTTATGTTTGACAAGCGTTGTTGGCATAAGACACGCTTTACAACTAGCAACATATAGAAACGACGTGTTATAGATATTCCATGAGAATTGAAATAGCGATTTGCCAACAACGATAATAACTAGCGGTGTAAACATAGTGAGATGCATGCATCGTTCGCTTGTGCGTGCGTATCGTTAAAATAAACAAAGCTACAACAAGCGTTAAAAATTTCGCCAGTCGCTTTTGATGCTGTTAGCACATTGACTTTCTCCCTTTTGGCCAGTGGAGCGCGAATTACTACGGAGACGAAGTTTTCTACTGCCGACCACGGCCTCCGTTGTCATCCTGTGCTGGATATCTTTCTAGCCATTATCGTCATGGTTAGCTTAAGGTTAAGACGACTGTTACAGGCACTGTTCATGACGGGACTAATATTTCTCGTCTATCAAATATACTATCTCGGTCAGCTGCAGTCAGGGGCACAGGTATCGAAACGCCGGCGACTACCTCTGCCCCCACCGCCTTCGCCGCCCCAAATAATGCCCCTCGGAGTGGCTCCACATTGGGCGCATCTCTATTGGCATGAGGGCGCTACAGACTATTTCCAGTGTGGTGGGCGTGAACATCATGGAAAGTTGGTCGACTGGAAAAAAATAAATGATAACTACTGCGACTGCGGCGCAGGCGTTGAAGTCAATGATGAGCCTGCCACTGGAGCGTGTCCTAATACTTACTTTGTGTGCACTCGGGTTAGTTTCTCTGTAGAAGGGTGTGAGCATAATTTAACCTTGTGTATTGCTCGTTTGTTATTTATTCTAAAGTAATGGAAAAGAACTTAAAATTTCTTTCTTTCGAGATCTACATGATCGTGTGCGCCATGCTAGAGAAAATATTTTTTCGCTTACTTAATATGAGTAGCATGATTAATTTTTTTTTGTTGCATATCCGTTACCAGATCTATATGTACATTTATTACATACTATTATAAGAAAACTTCCATACCATTGACCAAGATAGAAATGACAGCACAGATCCTAATAATCCTAGTAGGCATACTTCCACTTCTCAAGCGAAATGTTTGTTTTGTTTTATATGCATAACTTACACAAGAACTTCGCATGGCCTCACTTTGAATATTGGAGGACGATGGCCGGTGCAGTCCCGTTTAGTCACAAGAAGATATTATGTGTTTTTTGTATTAAATGTTTGCCTCTCTTTACAGGATACCACTGTCAAAGTGCCATCTTCACGTGTCGATGATGGAATCTGTGACTGTTGTGATGGCTCGGATGAGCCGAATGACGTTTCACTTCCAGAATTTGCCCACATTACGAGACAACAACAGCAACATCATCGCGTGTTTCAGACGCCATGCCAATACCGATGCTAGCCCTTGTTCGTTCTGAAACGTAAACCGTAGTAAAGCGCCTAAAGATAGTGAACAAATAGAACCAAAGATTGGAAACTGACATATGAAGTCCGATTTGCGACTACCGGTCCAGCTACAAAAACAGTGACCCAGTAATTGCCAGAAGGCCTCTACAGAAATGAGCGGAATTTTAAGTAATGGAATTGTATATATTCTGCAGTATGTTCAGTTATATTACAAACGATTAATATTTAGATACTGAGTTTAAACATTTAACCGGAGCAATAAAAAGCGCAGGTGGTAATGCCAATCCTAATTCAATATGCTTTTATGATTCCTATCACTTCTTCAAATCTTTTAAGACGTTCTCTGCTTGTGCGTCTTACAGGTGCTGAAATCAACTTCTACAGGAAGATGATGTATATATGCTTGTTATTACCATTGTAAATAAATTAGAGACATTTTTTAAGAAGAAGGTTCATGTATTAACTAGATGTGGGTGTATATTGAATTAACGTTATATTCATAGACATTTTCTAACGCGAACCATTGTATATTCAGGGTAGTACCTAACTCTTCATATCTTAGGGACACAGTTCTTTCACTACTGTAGCTCGACCACAAACAGTTACTTCTAAATCGATAATACACTATCGCAATTCAAATTAAGCTTGGTGCCATGTGGCCTTATTAATGATAAGATCCCTTTCCAAGCTACAGCTAAACACACGTATTCGGAGTGTGGAGTAATCAAGTCTGTATACAATAATTATGAAACGCTTAAAACTAGATCCAGAAAAACGAATGATACGATAACAAAAAACTTCGCGAACTATTATATTATAAATAGTGACATTTATTAAACGGACTCCACATTGTCTTCCCCATCTTGTTCCATACCTTTGTGTTAAAAACAATCTCCCCCCTCTCCGGCCATTTTTATTTAGAAATCACTCTCGTCATCGTTTTTCTATCTTCGAATATATAGCTTGTGTGACAACGCACCATTTGGTAACGTCGAAAGTAATTCATCGCATGTTAATAAACAATCAGGTAACGGCCAATATAAACAACAATGTAAACTAGGCTGGCATTGCATCTAGAAACCGTTTTCATCCTCAGTCTGCATACGTTTGTATATAATTATTTGTAACTCTTATTATCACTGCATTGTTGCTGTACAGGTCGTTTTGATTTTATTGGTTTTTACGACTTCGCCGCCGTCGCCGCCGCTGAAGCCGCAATAGCTGCCTTCTTGGCTTTCACTGTTTCGACCAGATCCTTGTAACGTTTCATACATTCCTTTTTACTCCTGAAATCAAATGAATAAAATGAAGAAACCATGATAATTACTATAACGCTTCATGCACTCGTTTTTATTCCTGCAAATCGAATTGATAAAATTGAGAAGCCGTACTAAATACTATAAACAATGTTAATGCCGAGCGAAAATAAAGAACATATATGATAATTTTTGAACACACGAGTACGCGGGAAAAAGCTAGTTCGTACTATGATTTTTGTTACTGCTCGTACATCGGAGCTTCAAAAAAGACGCTTTTAGCAGCTGCGAAAAGTGGTATACTCATCAGTGTATTCGTTTTATGTACTCTAGCCGGTAGTTATTGCTTGTCCTTCATAAAGAGCATGCATAGCAAAGAGCGTATACATGATGACGATAGAATAACTTCATGTACGAAGTGCACTATTAGTCCAGAAAATATAATAGTATAAAACAACCTTCCTTTTTTTTTCTAATAAATCCACTTTTTCATATAAACTTCAGTTTTAAAAACCTCTATATGTCACACATGTAAACATGCTCTATCTTAATACTATGCACAATGGCTAGGTTTGATTTAATAGATTGATAGATATTGACACAATTTCATGATCGTGGAAATATCCAATCAACTAACCTGTTCGGTAGAACTGATGCAATTTTGACCCATCTCTCAGCTCCCAGGGATGCTGGATACGTTTTTAGCGCCTGCTCCAGTAATTTTTGCTCTTCATTCGACCACGCCCGTGCAATCTGTCACGACCGTAAGCAATGAATAAGTGCATGACTGAATGTGTTACCCAAAGTATGTGTCTTGTTCGTTTGCGGCCGGCCCTCCTTCGTCATCTCGCCCTCACAAGTTGTTTTTAAACAGTCTAACAATAGATGATTGCGTTGTCCTTCTTGGAATAAAATCGAAAACAATAGAGAATAGAGACAGTTAGTGCTTACCTCACTAATTGAGCTTAGTTTTTCCTGATGAACTCCAGCAATTGTTTCATCGCCTGTTCGCGCTGGTCTCAGATTTGCGGTGCAACTGCAATCCAAGCAGTAGAATAATAAGTTAACAAGCGATCTCCACTTTCAAAAGTTATCATTCATCATATGATAGTGTATTGCGGAGCGAGGACTTCATTTGTCAAACATCGCTGTCGTATAATCTCTATTATCTTTCCCGTAATAGCATACTTCGTTTTATTAGAAGTAAACTCAGCTACACAAAGTAACTTAAACGAAATGAAACTTATTTTAAAGGTACATGTCATCGTTTGCTCGAAACATAACATGTATATAATACTTAGCGTACGACTTTGTTCTACATACCTTCCTCCATCTTGGCGATTTCCCAGGCCAAATTTTTGCATTTCTTTGGCTTTGTTAAGAACGTCTTTGGCATTTAACTTAACACCGCGGCCCGAATGTTGCGCTATATATTGAGCGACAACCTATAATTTTAAAAACAAATGTTAGTGATACCAAAATCGTCGCATCACCATTTAATTTTAAATTCATGGTCAGTAGACGCATTCATAATCTGCTATAATTTTAAGATAAGGCATCGACATGGATTAGAAGCACTGAGCGTATATATATATATATATATATATATACCAATAGACTATAATAATTATTGTTTGTGCGACTTATTTGGAAATTCATCATCGTATTGTTAACGAATATGAGTTTGAAATTACTCGGCTTACCTCCCATCGATCAGTCGTACCAGCGGGAAAAAGATTGACTGCTTTTACAAGTAAATTCATTTCCTCTTGACTCCAGCCCTTCGAATTCGCAGGTCCACTTGAACCAGCTAATTGGTATGCAGCACATAAAATGTGATAATGGACTATCAGTTAGTAAGTTTGTTCGATTTCACTTCTAAACAGATTCTGCAAATGTTGGTAAATTAACCTCATTTTCTAATTGTTTTGTCTTCGATTAGTCATTCGTGATCCCTCTATGACTTAACGACGTGAAATAACTGTTGACAGATATGTAAAACAATTTGCTGCTTTTAAGTTGAACCTATAAACAGCACCTTGACCTAACCCAATCATTCTGATTTTCACTATTCTTACCCGGACCTCCATTGATATTGGTTCCCTTCATGGCGCCCTGCAGCGTTTTCATCTTCTCTCTCTCAAGCAGTTCCTCGAGTGTTGAGACTGCCTTATCAAAAACAGCTCGCCGCTCACTTATTGCCGTCTTGGCGTGCATCTCTTCATTGATTTTCGTAAGGTCTTCTAACGGAAGTACACGGACAATTTGGTCAACACGTTCAAGATTCTTGACGAATTCGGCCGAACCTATTTCCGCAAAGTTGCCCGCTTCCGCGCACATCGATTCGAATTGTTTCTTTTGTAATTTTTGTTCCTGCTTTAAAGCGTCGCGAGCCTTTTTCTCCTTCTCTCGGGCGGCCTTTTCAGCCATCTCTTCTTGCTCCCGTTCAAGTCGAGCAGCCTCCTCTTGCTGACGACGTTCTGCCTCCTCGGCGAGTTGCTTCGCGCGGGCTTCATCTAAATGACGTTTCTTCGCTTCCTCTTTAGCTCTTTTTGCTTCGTCTTTAAACTTCTTAATTCGGGGATCACATTTCATGGCATTATCGACCAGCTGAAGGATTCTTTTCGTTTCATCTTTCCTGAGTTTCTCTCGTTGCACTCGATTCTCTCGTTCAATCCAACGGCGTTCGTCGCGGTTCTCTCCTTTTTCCTTGTCCTCTTCGTCGAGGTAAGAATACTCGCGCCAGGATTTAAAATCGTACCAGAAATTATAGAACTCGTTAACCTCATCCTGAGTCGCTTCAGGCCCGCCGAGAGGCGGCGCATGGGGTTTAATCGACCATCGGGCGTTCCGCTCGAAAACAGGGGTAAATACGGCAAAGAAATTTGCTTTATTCTCTTCGCTGACAATAGGTACTGAGTCGTCGAACGTCGCATCAACCGAATCATAGGATCGGCGAAGTTTTGGATTACTGAGCAGGTCGTGTGCCCGAGTTATACAAGAGAAGTAATCGGTATCAATGTTATCAACTTTTTCGCCCATAGCTGCTCGTTTGTCCGGATGGTGCGATAAGACCTTTCGCCGAAACGCAGCCTTGATTTCGCGCTCGGTAGCATAGAAGCGACGATTCTGAAGGCCCAGGACGTGATAGTGGTCCTGCTGTTTCCACTCTTTTGGATCAAGTCCGCGCAAGTACTTCACTTCTTCAGGGGTCTCTTCAACCACGATTTCAGTGTCCTCTTCTTCGTCATTATCACTTTCCGTTGTTGAGTCCTTCTGTCCTCGACAGTTGAACCGCACTTCGTACTGTCGACCCACAGGTTCAAACTGAATCGGTTCGAAGTCAAGAAGTTTGCCAAAGGTACCACTAGTGTCATTCTCACTAGCGGGACCCAAACACAGCAGCATCTGAAAAGAGTGATTTGATTGTATTTTCGACTTTTGTCCCAAACATCTTTCTCAGTTTGGTGATCAACGTCATGATTAGTGATGACTTGGTCATTGCAGTTAGATCTAAATTATATTCTGTCTTCTTTGGCTCTGTTTCAATGATTTTAGCTAACGGACGTTAACAACAATGATAGTAATGCAAGCGCATGCCTCGCTGAGGTTGAAACGTTCGCGTCTAATTGAAGCTAACATGACGATAATAATCAGCCGAATATCCCATTGAAATGATCCAATATTTTGATTTGACACTAGATTTCACTCCACCACCACAATGATTTTATGCACAAAGCTGACATGGACGCTACTTTACTTCCTTCAACATACGCAAGAACCCAAACACACATGCATTTATAGTACAAATTTGTAACAGATCTTAAATGGTAACGCTGTTAAGTTGACCGTACGTTTGGAGGATTTGATACGCTCTATTTTCAACCCGAACATGGAAGCAAGCGCAAAGTCCAACTTGTACGAGGAACATGATCTGTGGCATTATATATTCTGGACACAGTGAACCGCAAACGATTCTACTATTTATCAAGTATTGTATTACAAATGAAAATGGCAGAACATGCAACGCATTTTCGTCATACGAATACGCGCACGATATGGAGCGTGGCTGGCTTTTGGTATTATGTATACACAATGACTGAATGACAATTCAAATTAGGCCATTTACCATAAACGAGCTCCCACAGTTTCTACAGTACTACAAGTCAACGTTTGTCTTCTTTTTTACTCTGCTCAGTATCGAAGCTTCGCTGTTGTGCCTGCTTTCAGCTCGCTGCAGAAATAGTCACAGATATCCACGTTCGTCAGTTCGGAGTCGATAACCGCCTCTGATAGCGATACTCAGACACAAGCTAATGTATCTAACTAGCACACCAGAAATATCCAGCGAACAGAACACGCTATAAGTAAACAGTAGCGTTTACGCAGAACCGGAAACAAATGCCAGAATAGCCCGCTTAAATGTGCGAGAGCGACGCCAGCATAACACCTTCACCAGCTTTGTGTACATAGGAAACACTCAGCAAGACTGAATTAACAACAGTAATAGAACCACCGCATATTCACTGTAGCGCGCACACGGGTAAATCGAACGTGTGCTTAACTAGCTGGTCGAAGCAGCCAGGCTCTTTGGCGGAAGTGGGGACCTAATCGGCAGTGGTGGCTAGGGATAACCTGTGCCTCAAGAGCACTTGTTGATCGATATGATATTATATGATAAATAGCAACTCGGTATTCATTATCTTATATCTAATATTATTAACTACAGGAGCAAACCCCTTTGAAGCCCTCTCTATTTAGCCACACTCTCCTCTTGGTTCTCACCGCTTGTAAGGAAACGGCGCCAATGACAAAGCCGCATCGAGGATTGGTTTCACCGAGCTGCATTCACCCGCTACTCGGAGATTAAGATTGCTTTTGCCACTGGCGCATCTCGCTGTTCAGTCAAACGCAATGAACCACAGCAATAACAGCGATGGGCCCAATCGGTGCGATTTTCCGCTGATTTGTATATGCGACTGACGGTGTTCCCACAGTGGACAAAGCAATTAAATACACACGAAGATATTCTAGGTATACAACGACCTGTGTGTTCATCAAGCAGCGCTGCTTCTTACCTGGGAGTGCGTCTCGCTGTCTCTTTGGCCTGCGCTATTCCAAGGAAGGGCCGCTCCGTCCCTTTAAATACACGTCGTTGCTGTTACGTCGTGATAAGAGTGTCACTATAGGGGTTTGTAGTTTGCAGGAGTGGCAGTGGTGCTAGTGATGGCGGTGGTGAAACTACTGTCCAAGTTAGTACTGTCGTTCTACTTACGTATGTTGCCGTCATTTTGCCGTACGAGTACCTGCTGATACGTAACTGCTGTATAAAAAACAGCTGCTTACAGCAAGGGCCAGCTGCCGAGCAGGAAGTTGGAGTTCGCCTTCGAATCGAATCGGATTGGATACACATCGTTGATCAGTTGCTGCTATTCGATGTGAGAAGTACAGAGTAATCATACTGCTATGTGCCGCGTCCCGGGACAACGACTAGCGCGAGAGAGCCACTGGGCTGGAAGCTTTCAACGCGATGCAGACTCAAGCGGTATTCATAGTTTTGTGCATGAACGCGTATTCCAGACCTGGACATAAATAACCGACATATAATTTCTTTCTATTAAAAGAACGTTAAAGAGCCCGATAAAGAAGAAAGGGGTAATTAACAAACAAAAATCGGCAAAGCGCGTTTGTTTAATTTCCTACGGCTGATCGTCGAAGAGTACATAATAATAAGAAATATATATATAAACCAGGTGACAGGAGGCCAATAAGATATTTAGTGCGTATTTGTTCGTAAAATATTAGAAATGATAATGGATCACGGAATGCTTTCTAAATCCTTGCTTATTACTCGTTAATCGTAATAATTTTTGCATCGATCATTTCCAGATTAACAAAGTAAGGTTTGTTTAATTGAAGTACGTTTGATTATTTTCATTGAACGCATTAATGGATGAAGTACAACTTAGTTAATAGGTTGTCATTGGCCCAAACCGCGTTCACCGATCAACTAAGTTAGACAGTTAGCGACTAAAGAATTCCCACCGCTTGTATAGCAATTTAATAAGGAATGCGTAAGATACGCGCTTAACTCAATAATTATGATTCGAGAATTCTCGTGTATCCGTTCCGTTGCGTGCAACTCTAGCGATTCGCTGGCATATTCCTCGTTTTTCATTTTGATTTGCCGCCCTTTTAAGTGCTTCATGAAGGTAATTAGCAGTGTCTATTTGCTCACTAGAATTTGTGACTACGAAGTTGTTACTGTACCCGTCTGTTCGTTGTCATATCCCGGCGGCTTGGTAGTCATATGAAGGATCGGCTGGGATAAAACCCGCCAATTACCCTCGAGATCTTACATCGTTTTTAGTGGCTTATCAATATGGTGTAACAATAATGTTTCGTGGTTAAGTTTCGAGGTATGTGAGGCGATCTAGTTTCTAACTAAACTAGGTGCAAACACATCGCGTTATGCTGGAAGAGACCGTCAGCCGTTTAAAGAACAACGACCTGAAATTCGAAATGTTCAGTACTAACTGTATGGTAGAGAAAATGAGGGAACTTTTTTTATTTGGCTATATACTTATCATAATTCTCTACTTGATTGCTAGAAATTATTTTTGCATGGTGAGTGGTTATTTAGTTTTTTTTCTAAAGCCCTTAAAAATAACTGTGAATGAGTTGAGTAGATGGTTCTCGCTAAGAAAATGTATATCTTTTGGGTTGCGGGTAACCGCAACATTGAACACGCAGCACGTTGTGGGGTTATGTACTCTGTGAGCGTACATGGCCTACATGTTTCCTGCATGCTACGGACTGGAAGAGGCGAGCTGTTTTAAGCGACGTCAGGCAGTATCGGACGTAAAATAAGACGAAACGTTTTTCTGTTATTAAAGGAACTCTTACCTGCAAGGTTTTTATCACGCTAAACGAAGACGGCGCATTATGTTTGACTTACATTTCTGCGATTTACATTACGTGACCAGCAAAGAAGGTGTTGGTAAGAAATGGCCAAACACGTTTATTGGTTGTCTCAATTTACATATCAGATAGGAACGAGAAGCTGCACCAGTTCATATGGCCATCATTTTGTCGGCTCGCGAAATGACCTCCATCCCATAACACCGTCCTTCGTTTAGTGTAGGAAGTACAATGCCTCTGAAGTACCTCTGAACACAGATAAAGATATCTTTAGTATTAAAGAATGAGCTTGTATATGATTGCACAAAGATATATGATTGCAAAAGTGGCCTTGTGATTCCTCAACAAAGATCGTGCGGTCCATACATTAGGTTAATTGTTTGGGCTGAATGGAGCCCACTCCACAAGTTGGTGTGAATCTCGATCGGAAAGTTGGATCGAGTTTAAGCCTCCTGTGAAAATGTGTTTCTCTAGACAGCGTCGTTAATTCGTTACCACGAAACTTACATTAGGTTATATAGTTTGTGATTAGATGCACTTGTCTATGCTTAATAGGTTGGTCACTAATAAACCAGAAATCCTAGAAAATCCGTGCTATCATCTATTATGTGTGAGTCTTTCCTTTGGTTTGTTAACTTCGCGATCTTTGTCCTTTGGCTTTTTCAATTAGGTAACTATTGTTTGAAAACCGCACAAGTAAAGTCCGAAAATAAGATGCTTCGTCTCCCATTATAACAGAAATAGCTGCCTGCCACACATAGTACTTTGCATATGAACAGGGAAAAATCACCCATTTTCTTTGGGTTCTTTTTCTCTAACCCAAATATTGTTTCACATAAAATTGGTTCGGTCTCGTGTTTTACAGACCGATGATATTTGGCTAGTCAAACCATCTCACATAACGCTGCGATTGATCTGAAAAGCGTATATTATTTGACCTGTTTTTGTCACTTACTAAAATCGTTGACGTTGTAGATGCTATTAAATCTGACTGAGTATAATTGTCGTGTTTCAGAAGATGGGAGCCATTCGCGTGACTCCGCTCGACGAAGTTCTCAAAACAAAGTCTCTCAAGAAAAAGTCAGAAAGCAGTTCAAAGGCTTTGGCTCTAGGGGTGAGATCTATGACTGAGTATATCAGTTTTGATCATACTGGCGCACCTTCGCCAGACCCATAGACGATAAAAAAAACATGTATTATTCATTACCATTTGTTGTTTGTGCATTTTTAATAGATTCGTATAATATTCGGCAGTCATTTACTTGTCTTGTATGCGCTCGATTCACGCAGAATTTGCCCGTGACTTATTCCGTTCTTTCAGCAGGAAATACGCCTATCTCCTGGGGGCGTTCAACTGCGGTTAGCCGCTTCACAGAACGGCAGTGTGCCTCCCGGATTTTCTGTCCCTTCGACGTTGTCTAACAGCAAGCTTAAGGCGCTTGCATATCGGCCAGTGCCACGCAGAAGTCGGGAACAGGTTGGTACTATTAAGGCCAAAATTTGCATCTACTGCAAACACATACTATTGCAATACATAAGACTACGATTCTACAGTTTTGCTGTAAAATCGTAGTTTTATGCGTATCGTTGATAACGTAGTTTTTGTTTGTGTCATTGCACCGACATCAAATATGTCACCGCTTACGGGGATGGCTACTAAATGAATGTCGAGGGGCAAAATGCTATGAATATGCTATCACGTAGCATAAAGTTTTATTCGTGCAAGTGTTCGAAATATCCGTAAGGAATGATCACAAGGCCGTTTTAAGCTATTTTTATTTGCCGGCTATACGCCTGACATCATCAGAAGCCATCTGTTCAGTAATACTCAAAAATTATTCCTGACTTAACCACTGACGATAATTTTCTGATATTTATTTTGCGTATATGTCACAAGTTTACTTATAATGATTAGGCACTTTCAGCTCCTCGATGTCATAGGGGGTGAGCTATGAAAAAATGAATACTTCACATATATTATTTTTCTATATTCACATTAAGGCTACGGTTTTTGTTGCAAACAAATATGTTGTTTATTTGTAGGTGTCTGCCGGGAAAGGCGCGCGTTTTTAAATAAATTGTGTGGTTAAGTTACTATATACTATAATTGTTTTCTCTCGGACCTACTTTAAGGTCTATGTTACGGGAGCACCAGACATAATACTACACTTAGGCTATTCTGTTGTTATCTGTACCGTTTTAAACCGCAATAACTTCTGTCCTTTCAGGAAACTAAAGACGCGTTCATGCTGGCTCTTGGCCTTCGCCCACTACATGCGCCGCTGCCAGCGCCAATCACCAAAGCCCAAGTTGCCAATGTGCTTGGTGGTACAAAAGCTATTAAAAGGTAGGGAGCGTCCCTGTAGAGGCTTCCTGGAGAAACTCATTCCTATGTTAATCTAAAGTATCTGTTGTTTCCTCCTACTGCCGTCTATTTACGTGCCATTGTATACATTGTTGAACTGAAACGTTTAAAGCACAATGCTTTACAGCTTTCTTCGTAGTCCGGTGACTCCATTGCCGCGGGTCGCCTGTATGGCTTCATACCTTCGTCATAAAGGAGCGCTCGTCCAGTTTACCCCACCATCTTCTCAGGTAGTGAAATGGCACCCCAATCTCGAGCTATGATCTGCTTTGATGTTGTTCCTTAGTGTATAAATTTTTTGCGATACATGGTCAATTTGTAATTTACCTGACGCACTGTACGAATCTTCAAATATTTTTTTTTGCTAAACAACAACAATGCAAACTTTGTATTGTGCAATCGTATGCAGTAGCTAGATGTCAACTGGCAATAGTGATTTTTCGGCCGATAATATCCTTTTAAGGTATGGTCTAACAAAGCTCAATGTATTAGTTTCAGTTTACAATCAATCATTCACAGACCTCGCGTACTCGTATTTATTAACTCCTGTTTACAGTCATCGTAATTGTCTTACATTTCGAATTTACAGGCAAAACCCAAGACAGCAAAGAGCGGCAAAGCTAAAAAGACCCAACCGAAGTATGTGGGGAAGACGAAACCTGCTTGTACAAAATAACGTTGCGTAACAGATCTATGTACAGGCGTCATGATAACGCAATGATGATGCAGCAGCTTGTATGATAGGTTAGGCACGAATGCTTAGCCCTGTACAAAATATGAACCGTTATGAGTATATGAGCGCTTCGTTCATTCCGTTTCAGAAGTTTGTACAAATATATTATATAATGTAACGATACACCCTATATACATATGGATGGTAAATGACAATCGACTTTGTATGGAAAGGCTCTTTATTCAACATTCTAATAACAATAGATTTTCTTTAGCGGGGCTTGTCTTCCCGTTAATGAATGGGATACGAGAAGTTCCGCTTAATTTCGTAAAAAGAAAGAATTTTCTTTGTATCCTTTGCTCGCGTGCGGCTCATTTCTTTTCTAAGTGAACATCGAGCTAGGCGAATGTAGAATCCGCCTACAAGAAGACAGATTAATGCAAAAGACTTCAAAGTCGAAGCCAAAGTCCTGAATGGAAGCGAGGACGATACCACAAGGTACCTATGCATGGGCTCTGAAAAAGGGCTAGGTTTGCATTCTATTAAAGATTGTTTCAAAACGACGAGAGTCAAACTTGAAAGGTCTCTCAGGTTGTGGTGGTGGCCTTGTAAACTATAAATCAAAAAAGCACGATGACCGTTGTCGATACAAACATTTTATTTTTTTTGGGAAGTTAAATCACGTGTTAACTCTTTCGATTGCTTTCAGGCATTTTACTGTTTGTTTCACAAGCTATGGGCGTTGAATAGCTGAATATTTAGTAATTTATTCTCAATTATTTGTTTAACAGAAATCCTATTCCATAAAATTTTCAAGGATAAGCCTGCTACCGGGTTACGCAACTATAAATAATGTTTTCTTGGCGTAACAGATTTATGTCTTCAAGAAAAATGACCACAAGTTTGTTCCTCGTATGAAAGAAATACAAATTACTTACGAAATCACCTGCGCTATGGAAATGCGCAGAGGTAAGAGATCTATGTAAGAAATTATTTTATTTACTTTATTGGACTCGATAAAAGTTTCTATTCAATTTCGGATTTCTTACACCGTTTAGCGGATCCTTGCATGATACTATCTTATTTAGCATTTTTCGTTTAATTCTAGTTACCTACGTTTTCTGATCTTGGGCGAAAATCGCAGAACTTTATTCATACCAGAACAGCCTGCTTCTTCTTGGAAAGTTACCGGAGAACTGGGCTAAATTTGATCGGTGCTGGTTGAAACAGTTGGCTTTTAGCAACCTTCGAGTGTCATATCAGTTTATATAGTATAGACAGTCTAAAGGGTTGTTTACGTAGTCAGTACCTTCGACGACATGCGAGAGCAGTAATACATATCTGTAGGTCGTTAAAAGAGCCACACCTATCTAGAAAGAGAGGAAAAGTATAACCTTCCTGAATATACAAAGTGAAATACTTCACCATGCGGAAATAATTGTAGCAGGAACACGTGTAGTATTATGCATACAGAAATGTAGAAACAATTTAGTAATGAATTATTGTGACTGTTTCGTAAATATATAAAATAAAAATAAATACATTTCGTAAGTTTCGTAAATATTATGAAAGAATTTAAGTAAGAATTATATAAAGACTGAACTGACTTGATTCTATGACCAGAACAAACCAGTTCCGCCTTTCAATATATATTCGGTCCGTTTTTATACCGAATATTCCACTTGTGGCGTGCCCGGTATATTCAAATGTTCTAGCGGGATATTATTTTTCTTTTGGCTAGTCAAAAGGGCAAGTGGCTCCCACATCAGCAAAGTCAGGAGGGACAGCTGCCAGCGTGTTAATGGACGTATTTTTTCAAAAAAGGAGCACAGAAAGTGAGGCAAATATGTATGTATAGAAGCAGACGTTGAAAGATATGTAAATGTACAGGAACTCTGTTGCGCATGTTGATACCAGTCGTATATAATAAAAGAAGTCTTTTAATGGGAAGATATTGTTTATTGTATTTTTCTGATAAGTTCATTAGGTTCGTGGTCTCCATGTGTTTTCCAAATAAGCTGATAGAACTCGTGTACTGCAAACCGTGTTATGATATGGCGTAAATTTTGTTCGCTCGTTTACAGTCGCCGTCGATTTTAGCTCGGCTAAAAAATAAAAGACCTACATAGATCTTTTTGCTCGTATAAATATCCTACAAACCTTTGAAAGCTGAACATTTTTTGCATATCATCGATGAGTATTAGAGTGTTAGTCTACGAAGTTACCAAGGAAAAGAATACAATTCAGTTTTAAAAATTCGAGGAGTAAACATGGGAACAAACATGTACAGTCATCTCTTGTTCCGCGAAGCACTCTTCGTAATCGACGTTTACAGAGTAGCTCACCTTCGATTTGAAATGATATTTAGTTCAATAAAAGTGAACGTTGGAATTGGTGTCACGTATTACTTGCGATTCTTTAATACCCCTCATCTAAAAACGTGATATAACCAAGCAGGTATTTCCCTTTAGTTTGTTAAGCACTAGAATATGTTGATCTGGTTTTGGAAAATAAACGATAATTAAATCGACTCACTACCCGACGTAATGTCTTTAATGGTTTTCTTTATGACTTAAAATTTGATGAAACTTTAAGCCAGTGATTCCAGTTAGTGTTTCCTCTAGGAGAAATAGATTAACCTTATCAACCAACCGTTATATATAAGAAGGAGGATATGCTTCCGTCGCCTTGATTTTTGGCCTGCGTCTTTTTTATAAATTGAATTAGCTTCAGGCCAGTTTTGCACTTCCATGAAAAATGAAGCATTGTTTCAAATGACGTAATCCTGTGATCGAAAAAACCCATCGGGCTATAGCTGCTACCGTTTATAGAAAGCTAATCTTGTTTCCTTGCCTTCTATTAAATTAAGCTTCTAGTATTAAGATTTAGATGGACGAGATAAGAGCTACGTTTTACCTAGCAAAGTCACTCGGTAGAAAATTGCTATTGCATAAGTGAAATTAGATCAGTCCAATGGTCTATGGCGTTATCTACTAGCACATGTCGGCTGGTAACTGGAAATAGCATCCGCATGCTCGTAGACTACTACCGATTAGTGCAAATACGCGAAAACGGTCACAAATTTTTAATCAGCGATCATGATTTCAGTCGAACTATAAATATGTGTTTATTATATCTTGTCGCACGAGGTTATCTTTAACAGCTAAAGCATTTAGTAACGACTTTTCGACAATAAGTTTTCCTTGGTCACATGCGAGGCCTTTGTTATTGCAATATATAGTACCTAAACACGTTTTTTTTTATTAGAACACAGAAGCTATTTGGTATGAATGCTCTGCAGAGACAAACATTTCGTTGCGTTTTTATCACTTCTTTTCGAAGGTCTATCGCCGTAAAAGTATTAATTAAGCTGCATGTAGATCTAGCAAATCTTACTACAATATGACTGCATGTAGACTTGTTTTAAACTTAGAGTTACTATACTGTTGTGATAACTCACTGCCGGAGATTGGCGCCAGGCACGACTAACTACGGTGCGCATTTTTGAAGCAGACGAATTTTCCGTCTGTTTACACCAACGTCTACTATTCGAATTTGGCCTTCTTTGCTACCAACAGCCACCCAGCGGCGCAGTTTTTGCTGTTAGTAGCTATTCAATGAGCAGCTTGTGAAGTCCTCTGGTGTGATAATTGCCTTTATGGTTAATACTGCTGATGACTGTAGTTTCTAACTAAATGCCAGGTGAAGTGCCATTGACGGGAGTGCGGAGAGGAATGGGACAAAGAGCGCTTGCAAGGAATTGTTCTATTTATGCTGTTATTACTGTTATGAAGTATATATTAGATTGCATATATTAGATTGCTATCGGTGGGGTACGTACGGTTGCTCGGGAGCTTGCGCGGTACCTTTTTCAAGGCCGATTCTACCCACAAACTACTAATTTGTGGTGCCTGTGCTGATTGTGACAGAAACAATAACAAGAAATGTCCTAAATTTCTGTGTATATGTATGTATATGTGTACACTACTGTGTACCCGGCTAGCTGAGGCTCAATGAACCACAGAAACAGGCTCTAACACAGCGACCGTCGAGTGTGAACCTCATCAGCGATATGATCGTCTCATACCGTGAAACACCGAGACGCAAGAAACAATGAGTAGACAAGGTAAGAGGGTGTTAGCAAGGCACCATATCTCGTTCTTATACCTATAAGAATTGTGTTCGTAAGCAATGAAAACATCGACAATGTTTTTCTTATTGCGCTAATTGTCGTTATCGTCGTTTGGTAAAGTTCTCCTCAAACACAAAAACAACAACAGCAACAACAACAAGGTGTCAGTGACCACCGACGGAATAAGCAATTAAGACAGGGGTAAAGTTCGTCATTCGACCTTTTACGAGATGTTACGTTACACCGGGATGGCCTATCAAGCCAGATAAACTAGTAGTCGTAGTGCCCAGGCGGCAAGTAAATATTTGAACCTTTGCGTTCGAGTAGTACTTCTTGATCATCTCGAATATGAATTACAATAATGCGTACAACAATTGGGTGTTCGGTCGCGATGAAGACCTAGTCGACCGCGCTGTATTTTACACGCATGTTTTGTGGTCCGCCCGAAATCCTCTCTTGTATAACTGCGCGGGCTCATTCTAGGTGACGAAAGGTGAGTAGTTTCTCCTAGAGTATTCGGGAGGCATCAAAACTAATCTTATAACTGGCAGCGCACGAACTAGCTCGTCTTCCCGCTGATGCGAAAGCGACCGTGACAGGCAATAACAGGCGACTGTGATTTTCTGAGTTGAGTACGAACAGCACCAGAGACGATTTTGTTAGTTGCGTTGATTCTGGTGAGTCAAATATAGAATGAATGGTACGTTCTTTTTTGTGCGTTCATTTTACTGATAATGATAGCACAGGCGATGGCCGAACGTAGAAGCGCAACTCCCCATTAGAGCTTTGAGAAGATTAGAGCACCAGCAAACTTTCGGAAGGAAACGCTTCATTTTGGTGTCTTGCTAAGAACATTTCGAAGATATAGGGGCTGGTCGGTGCTAATTGTGCTTTTTGGATGATGGGACTTCATAATAAAACGATATATCTAGATACTGGGTGAAAATGTGCATCGGATATTTCTCCTTTATGACTCACATTCTCATTAGCAGTTTAATACAAAGACAGTTCTGTGCTATTCAAGTTACGTAAATATGGGGATTTTATTCAGCTAGTATCTAGATCATTAGAGTTTTTATATAAAGGAGAACTCCCTTTAAAAGGTACCGTATTGAAATTTTTTAGTACCGAGCACTTCACCAAATCTTTACGTTTTATTTGGCTAGATATAGATATCTCTGCTGGTTATTTGAACTTGTTTATCTGTTGTTAATCAGAATTTTATTTAGTGCACTCAGTGGTTCGAATAGGTGCTGTTCAGAATTCAAGTGTGTACTAAGGAGCTAGCTTAAGCTGTTCCAGGCTTGTTCACATACAAAACACTTCCGTAGACAGATGGCGCTTTCTCAAGGAACCTTGACAGCTGACAGGATAGACGTGATGTTTTGTAGCGTTAATCATGTATCTGTATGTGTTCATTTGTCATTTTCAAGTTTATTCAGAATTAATTCTGTAACAATGTAAGGTTTTGAACTTATCATATAGCGAGATTTTTCTGTTATAATTTTTCTTCTTTCGACTTAATGTTGGTACGTAATTCAACATTGACGATTAAGAACTTTGCAACACGGACACATCGGACATGCGAGTGCCCTCATTAAACGAGTTGGTCGCACGCGATGTAAGAGAATTAGACAAAAACATTCCATTTTGCTTTTAGGGTCATCCAGAAGGGATCTTGTCCTCCTTCGCCTAAGCAGTTCTTAAATAATAAATTTCTTTTAAAGAATATTGCCGATACTTCTCCCGACAAGGGCTGAATACTTGCTGTGGTTAATGAGTACCGGCAAATACTGACCTGGATAAACTATTGAAGATGCGAATTCTAGTTTCCTTGCCCACTGCACCTGTGAAATTCGGGATGCTGGCATTGTCGCACCAACGCGCTGACATATATCAAATTTGCGACAGTGCTAGAAATAGAATGCTCTATGATCTGTAGATCATAAAGAGGCTAGCGAAAATGCATGGTATTTTGTTGTTGACACCAATCAGGGTTCGCAGGTATCCAGTTGATGTCATGCGGAATAAACCACCGCTAATATGTGACATATTGCATCATATTTACCAATAATTGTATGGTTCTTCTGCCAGCAGCGATTGACAATGACGCTCGACCTTTAAACTGTTAGAAAGAACCATGGACCTTCCTGTTGTCACTGGAATACGCTGTTAGTGGCTGGCCATGTGAGAATTTATGGGGGTAGTCTTGATGGTGTGATACATTTTGATCGGGACAAGAAATTCCTAGTGTATCATCTATAGGAGCTCCGAAGTAACACATATTCGCTTGGATTCGCAGATTTTTTAACTGAAATTTTATAGCTGAAGCCTACACTTATTTAAATAAGCTTGCCCGTCTAGATTACCTATCTACGGTTAATACCTGGTAATTTTTCGAAACGTACCGAGCTCTATATGCAAGCCTTACTTACAGTCAATATTATTTCCCTCAAAACTGTGGGCTAGACGTCTATCGAAGAGCAAACAACCCTAGTGTTTGAACTACAATTTAAAAAGGAGATATATTACTTACACGAGTAAGAAAGCCTTATAAGGAACAACTAGATCTTTGCTACCTAAGACCCTGCCGGGAATCTAAGGAGTAAAAAACATGTAACAAATCGGATAAGCTGTGGTTAATCGAAATTATTAGTTCGTCGAAACCTAAACACGACGGAAGTTTCTTAGTTTGTAGATCAAGTCCCACTTGCTCAAAAGTCCATACCATTCAAGTGCAGGGGTATCTCATACCATATATATA
>NW_019214179.1:0-9685 GCF_002532875.2 Varroa jacobsoni | reverse complement strand
ATATGGAGAATGATCAAAATGGTTCGAACGGACGACCTCCCGCTCGAACGTAATATTAATATTACATGGGCCCTTGCATCGACGTATTGACGGGTCGCTCGGCGATCGTTAGGTCGTAGAGTAAAGTTTTTCTCATCGGCTCGAGTCATTCTTAGAATAGCCGTCCCAGATTTGTTTACGTTAGATATTTTGTCGTGTGCTGTGGTGGCGCACAGTGGCTAACACTCAACTAGCTGAATTATAGCTGCTGGTAACGTGTTATATAACAGCGAATGCAGAGCTGCCTCTGCAATCATGTGCGATAATTATTTGCTACCGATAAGTACTAAGTTAATCTGCAATTCAGCTTGAACTATTGCATCCACTGGTACCTGTAATCTACTGGTAAGTAGAGCTGTTAGTAAATTTTTCATGCACCTAGAGCTAATTGCCAGATAAATCGTGGAGAAAAAGGCAGATATACTAGGTAATCGAAATGATGGAACTCGTCGAAACGAACTTCGTCTAAACAATTTTAGCTAAAATTTCATTGTTAAAAACTAGCAAATTGATTTTAGTATATAGAAAGTGGGAGCACATGTGATGTTTTCTTTTACGTAAACTATTTAGGATATATGGTTGCTTATAATAATAATAAAAATCATAATGCATAGAAACGAATTCAAATTTAGTGGGGTAGGCATTGAACTCTTTTGTTGTTTCGTAAAAGACTGTATCACTTGCTTTATGAAATAGAATATAAGGTTTATGGTTAGTATCAAAATCATATTTCTGTTTCTGTTGCTTTCAGGCGGGAAAAAAAAGGTCAACTTTGGCTTGCCAAAATTAACTATTGTCGAGACTCCTCCTGCTGAAGAGGCTATGTAAGTACTTTAGATGGACGATACAAAAAACAGGCCCTGAAGTTGTTGTAGTAGCTGCTCAATAGTGGCTCAACGGTGACCGTTCTGTTGGCGCCTACTGAACTCGGTGTGTCTTTAGTAGCGCGTGAAAACGCCAACTATTTCGATGTTCTGCCGAATGTAATCGACTCGAGTTCACGTTTGTTGCGGTAAAACAAGATATATGCTTGATGTAGAAATGGTTTCATAATATTCATTCAAAGCATGATTTCAAATTCATTACAAAGGCAAATGTCTGAGCATACAAACTTACCAGAGAATATAGAGAACATTGTTGTGCTTTTTTAATTATCGAGGCTATTAGAGGAGACAGCTACGTTTGTTCGTATATCGCAACCTTTTATTGCGACTTTCGTTCTGTTGCTGTTTGCTACAGCGCTCCTCCAAATCTTGATTCAGTAGCACGAATCCGACTCAAGGATGGCGAGGAGGTTACAGTTGAAGCAGATGAGCTTGAGGCTGTTCGAGAGCTTGGTAGAGGAGCTTACGGAGTCGTCGAGCAGATGAGACATCGACCTACCGGAACCAACATGGCTGTTAAGGTAACAGCAGTTCTATGTAAATATATGAAACATGCAAAAAGGAAGGATTTCTACAAGTCTGTGATCTTTCCTTTTCAAGTACTTTAGTATATGTTTATTTATAGTCTGTATTTACGGTCATATCTAACAAAAGGGGGCGTTTCCATATTGTATCGTTTATTTACCTATGAGTGAGATATAATAATATTAATAATAATAATAATAATAATAGTAATACGGTCACGTTAGGATACAAGCAGAGAGTAATATTATTTGTTTCATGTGCCTTCCTATTTTAAGCGGATCACTTACACCTTTGATGAAGCTGAAAAACGAGGTGCGTTGATGGACTTAAGCGTGAACATGAAAGCGCGGTCCCCATTTACAGTTCACTTCTACGGGGCATTTTTTCGTGACGGCGACATCTGGATTTGTATGGAGGTAAAAGAAAATATATAGTATATAACACGTTTATTACTTTAGTCAACACCAGAAACAAGCTGGCAAGTAACTCCATGCCGTAACTACTGAACAATTCTGGAATGACGCATCCTTGCATAGCATCGGATTTTTGTTTTGTTTTTTTTGTCATGAACATATTTTACTTACAGCTAGAATGTATATATTGTTTTGTCGTCTTAAAAGTCGTATTCATATAATTAAAAAACATAATCATTGTTTATAATGTAATATTTGCGGCTTGTAATCTTATAGGTTATGGATACTTCGCTGGACAAATTTTACCGTGCTGCCTTTGAGCACCGAAAAGGCATACCGGAACCCGTATTAGGGCGAATCGCCTATAATATTGTTGCGGCCCTTGATTACCTTAAGAGCACATGGAATATAATGCACAGGTGAAATATGAAGTGAAATTTTTAGAAGTTCAAGGCTGCGCTCGTAAGAAACATGTGAAGTAAATAATAATGTTATTAATAGTATTGTTTCGCAAAGTGAACAAAAGTTGCTTGGAGATGAGACCCATAACTCTTTTTCTCAAGCGCTTTTGTCTCGTAGGCTGGCCCGCAATTACCTTATTTAGTATTACTATAGTTCAATTTATATCCTAGCGAGAAGTACAAAACATCGGAGTCGAATAGACATATTATACTCAAAATCTAGAAACAAATATAATTCGGCTAGAAGACCAATTTTTCATATTAGTGAAACTATCTTTCAAGCAAACAGGAATTAAGAGCTCGTGGTCGTGAGGTCCTCTGAATAATTTTAAACGGTTTTTTCAAATGTATGTTGAACTTCCTCGGTACGCACTATACGGTTGAGTACGAAGTCACCGTATGACCTTCCTAAGAAGACTTAATAGTACAATATACGGTATGGTTTTACTCTATTTCAGGGACGTGAAACCGTCAAATGTTTTGATTAACAAGCAAGGCGATGTCAAGTTGTGTGATTTCGGTATTTCTGGGCAGATGGTTGACTCCGTTGCTGGGACAAATCTTGGCTGTAAACCATACATGCCGGTAACCCTTAGAATGCCTGTTTGTCAATATTCTATAACAATGCATTGCTACACTTTTTAATAACAGATGTATGTAGAGTTTGAAAATCTTCAAGAACTAGTCAGTTAGCCCATTTTGTTAGGGCAAACAGTGGTTAATTGTTACCGTGAAAAATGATACTTAATTTCAGCCTGAACGTATTCAAGCAGAGATTGGCGCGAAGTACGACGTTCGTTCTGATGTTTGGAGCTTCGGAATAACTATGGTATGTTGCCTTAAATGGATTCGCTAAATGAATTTTTTGCTTCAGGCGAAAATTAGCAATCAGTTAGGTTCTTGCGTGTAATTGTATCAGTCAAGTTGGGTCAGCTTTTTTTTTTATTTGAAACAATAGATTTAAAGTTATGTGCTCATTCTTTTTCCAATATGGAAATTGTGTGTTGACCTTTTTTCAGGTGGAGCTGTCCATTGGGCGATTTCCATACACTGCAACGCGAAACGTGTTTGAACAGCTAAAGCAAGTTGTACAGAACGATCCCCCTCGTCTGCCCGAAGGACAGTTTTCACCACAGTACGAGGAATTCATAGCGCTGTGGTAAGCATTACAATGTTTCCTTGCTTACGCGAAGCTGAATTAGTCAATTGTTAGGCTAATTGAGTACGTTAAGAACTTATCGCGTTTTACCTTTTACGAACTGTAATTGAATAAGAAAAAAATACTTTTTTTTTTATCATAAATGTGTGAATTTTTCTAGAAGATTTATCTTCTAAGCATATTCTTAGTAATCTCGGACGTCTATCATATGTTTATTATTATTATTATTATTATTATTATTATTATTATTATTATATTATTATTATTAATATATTATATTATAATTATTAAACAGATCTTAATACAAGCAAAAAAGACAAAACTTAAATTTACTAAAAAGCAAATTAAAAAACAGTAAGTCGTCAGTATGATTTAGTTTTGGGCAACATACTCATTCCAATGACAAGATGCCTTAAAATGAAACATGTGCATACCTGCATCCCACATCAGTAGTTGATAGATGTAGTTCTTGTGTCGGTTGACGGTAATATCATGATTATTTTTGTGTTAATTGTTTGAAATATTTACAGTTTGCAGAAGGATCGCGATAATCGACCTCGCTATCCAGCCCTACTCGAAACCGAGTTCCTCAAGATTAACAAAAATAATGATATTTCCGATTTTGCCAATACGGTAATTTGCCTTATGGGCTGAAAACTGCTTATGTAATATTTGGCGGTGATACTTTAGAAGACAGAAGTAAATTCAAGAAACGCGTCACCAGATTTCCGCGAGATCTAGCTTTACGAACAAGGCTTTGCCATCATGAATGGCATGCAAATGGCAAGCAAAGCAGGCAAGACAGTGTAATAGACGAGCGTACAGCCCATGAAGAATCAAGGAACATCATTTCCACCGCTGACCCCTTACATTAAAACGACAATCAACAAATCGGACTTCGGAGGGTCACACAACGTCAGACTTAGTTACTCAACTAATTAAATTAGTAGCTCTCGGCACCAGGGGAGGCAATAGAGAAATACGTAGACGTTATAGAGCAGAGAAAGGGACAACGGGCATCCCTAAACCAGCTAAAAAGCACGCGGAGTAACTTTACCCAGAGCTAAAAAAGTTGAAGTGGCTTAATATGGACATTAGACTATTCTATTTGGTGCGATGAGCATGCAGAGTATGGTACAAGCGGGTCGACACCTAATGAATGATCACCAGGTATGAGCACTAACATCGTACCAACCCAATGATCGGTACGAATCGCACAAGTCTGCCGGTGGATACTGTAAGTAGTTACGTGTTCCGAATAAGCATCGAGAAAAATATCCTTGCATCATTCGGGGCTGCTTGGAGCAAGCGTTGCGTACGCTAAAAGCATTGTCTAGGTGAAATGATTTTATGAGATGGTCAGTAAACGTGCGTTGCTTATCCCTACAACTTCCAGTAATTATAGCACTTGAAAGATATCTCTGTCTACCTTTTTGAGGTTAGCATGGAAGCTAGTTATTTTTCGAGGTGAAATCTGCTATGTAATGCGCAGCTCAGCAACGAAAACAGGGCTGGAATTATTTTTATTATAGAATTTTACTGGGATTCTGTTAATTCTCTATCCATCTCAAGTAAACTTAGTGCATTTCAATAACGATCCAGTGATGTAACATGGACATGGTATACATTACTAACCAGGCTGCGCTGAAAAGTTCTTGATTGATTTATGTATAATTTTTATTGTTTTTAGTCCACTTCCGCCAATATTGGCATTTTACTTAGTAAAACGACAGGCATGCGAGCAAATAAAATACCATGTAATGCGATCCACTGAAAAATAGTGCAAGAGTTTATATATACGTATCCAATGTAAGATTAATGAGTGTAATGATAATAATAAGATAGCGGTGGTCGGAAGATACTGGGTGGGTTGTTAGATTACGAGATATATGGCACAGAGATTACCCAGGGGCGTAGGAAATCTGTAGAGATAGCATAAATACATTCAAATAATGCGTTGATATATATATTGTTAGCTTGTGTTCGGAAGTCGCAGTTAGTGCACGTGTATGTTGAACCGCACAGTGCAAAGCGAATGAGTCTCTGATTGGGAGGCAAAAAGGGGAGAGAGTGAGATAGACTGACCAACTACGTAATGATTATTATATAAAAAATGATTAAAAACCATATTTGTTTATGATGGCAAGAAACTCTGGTATATGATGCATATTATTCTCGTGCTTGCGCCTGATCTCGCTAGAGAGGACGCAGCAGTGACCACAATACAATGCTTCGCGTCTGTTCCAAGCCACGGTAATAAAACCTTCGATAGAAGCGTTAGTAAATTTGTGTATCGGACTCTGTTGGGCTAGTGCAGTGCGGAATGTAGTACACTACCATATTCACGGTCCTTCCTACCATATGCATTATATGGTAATTCACTATCATATGCAGTCCGCAGGCACACCTGCGCAACAAAACTGATGTGACCCACTCGACGCGTACGAAGGGACTTCCTCCCCAAACAGTACCTCCGTTCGTGTCTAGTAGCTTCTTTTGGAAACGAGTGATCACTGGCATGACAGAGGTAGCTGAACATTTATTGAAATTCAGCTTTGCCATCATTGGATTACGAGCGTAGTGACACACGGCAACACTGTGAGTTTTTAACATGAGATGGGTTTGGTTGTTCGGCATGTGGATTTTTCTGGAAGACATCTTAGCGCAATAACGTACAAAAATCTACAGGCACATATTTTAGAATCGTTGGTGCAGATTACGCTTACAAGACACATCTTTTAAAATTTAATTTGAATAGAATGAATCTGGTTCAGGCCTCTTAGCATGAACATTGTAAAATTGCTCATTACCCTTGGCACTGTAGTGAAAACTTCCGTGGGGTTGAAGCTCTCTGCCAGTTAATGTTCCAAGTTTAAATGGCGAGCCTAGGTCAAAAACTGCCAAGTTAAAAAAGAAGGCTGCAGCAAATTTTATAGCAATAGGCACACTGTTAGCCAGACCAGTTATGCTATGGGATAGCTCTATAATGCAATATTATTGACGTGAAACGAATTTAGATAAGTTAAGTGGATGCTAGCACGATCAGTACAAATGAAAGCAATAATAGCAACGGATTTGTAATGTCCTACTATCGAGTAATGGATACTAGAGCGCTGTGATTTTTGATAATGTTTGCGCTCCTCTGGGTGAATTTGTTTCAGTATGTATATGTGCGCCTCTGTGGTTGTGTAAATGAAGCGAGATTAATACCGCGTAGAGCGAAAGCGTACTCGCTTTAGGGTGCTTAAGCGGCTTGTGCGACCTCTGTGCGAAAAGATTGTTACGCATTACACAGTTATACGCGTTACAGTTGTGGTTTAGGTTACCCTATCGACCAGATTGCCATCTTGAATATAACTGACGAGTCAAATAAATTAAAGGCGACTGCTTACAGCGTTCTTCTGCATCTTTACTTGTCCTCCAACCCTATAGATATCGTTAGCTAACTGGGAGAAACGCAAATTAATAGAAAAAAGATCGTGCTAATAGCATCGACAAACCCATGTCACCTATTTGTTTCAAGTACCAAAATCTTTTTTCGTTTAAAATACAGTTAAATGAATGTTAATAAAATATATACAACAGTTCCATCCTTGTCATATTAAATCTACTCAGTCGTTCACTATGGTGATAAGAAGAATAGGTTAAAGTAGCTGACGTCGTATGGTGGTCGATCGCTATGAGAAAGATTTTGCATACATACATATTATGCTGCAACTACAGCGCACGATTAATAAACATACAGGTCAATGTTGCAATTACTTCACAAAAAGGGCATAGGAAAAAAGCAGAACAGAAACACTGTTTAACGAAATTCAAGTGAAGGGTGATATTACAGCGGCACACAAACAGCCGCATGATAAAGCTAGAATCAGTAAAGTCCATCAGTCGTTCAGCCTTTGCATGCGATGTGTAGAAAATGGGTAGTGACATCAAAACGTACGAAACTAGACGATAGCAGACGACGCTTCGAACGACATACTGGAACGATTCAGCCCAACTCGATATAGTGCTCAGGTACTAGTTCACATCGATGAAGTTATCTTAAGATACCGAATTGCGGCGTTTGGTAGGAAAGCCGCAAACGGTAGTGAATATTGATTAGTTCATGCGAGTTATTTAATAAATGTGACACTGTGCCACGATGGCAGAGTTTTCCCATTTATTACTTCCTCGTTGCTCGACCACACTCGACGTGCTGATTGCGGAAAGCTCAACATCGTCTTTTGATTCCAAAACATCTTTGGACTCATCTGGCTCGCTTACAGGACGCCAAAACAATCTTCATAAGGCCATTGAACCGTTGAATTTGGCGCCGATATCACCTATTGTGTCGCCATCCTTGAAGACACCGTGGACGACGACCGACGATGTTGCGATTGATTCGGACTATCGGAGTCTCAGCAGCAAGTCTTCTGAGCTAGTGTTTGGCTCCAGTCCGGATGAAGAGCATCTGGAAAAGTTTACCCGCTCAAACGAGCAGTTCCTTCATTCACCTATCGGTGATACTGAAGCCCTCTCGTTAGAGCCAGAAGCAGAAATTCTGGAACAGTTTCGTCGTTTTGGCGTACGATTTATCCGGCACCCTGAACAATATACGATGTGCCGCTGCGAAATACCTGATCAGCTGCTCGAATGGCTACTGCTGATAAGCGAGGTTGCAATCAGATATCACGACCCATTACCGGTTTGTTTGCATTACCGCTGGGCTGAAGTAAAACAAGACTTCAATGTTGATTTATTCGGCGATCTGCAGTTTCAGGATTTTTTTTTAGCCAGAGAACAACGGGGACCCCATCATGCGATGATTCATTTTGCGGGACTGTTCGCTAACGTAGGATACGATGGTTCATATTGGTATTGGGTTCTACTCGGAGATGGTGAGATGCCTTTCATTGAAAGTAGACATCGTAGCAAAAGTAACTATGTCGATAGTCTTCGCACAATGGTACGCGAGCAGTTTCGACTTCACAGGGACAGACAAACCATTTGCCCAGAACCAACTCCAAACGCGCATCTCTACGTGCGTGCAGATGAAACAGAATTTCAACGAGAACCCGACAACCACGAATCCGTGGATAAGCTGGACGGTGACATGCCAGACATCCTTATCGAAGAATGGATTAATGAGGATGGTGCCGTGGGCCGTCCTGTACATAATACTGTCGTGGATTCGTTCAACGAAGAGGACGTCCGAATCGTCTACGGACAGCGCGCACCCAGAGAATTGTCCTACCTGCAGTTATACTGCGATCGTTATAACAACTTTCTAGCATCTCTGTAAGCAGCCGATTGCAGAAGTATGTCGTCTAATTTTTCATTCGTAGTTTTAAGTTTAGTGCATAAACTATGACGAAGTGTTAATCCGATAGGCGAGAAATGTAAGGCGATCAGATGATTTGACGAAGTTTGGACAAATCGCTTCATTTGTTCCAGATCTCATTTGTCTACTTATTTTGCATCTCTTATGTTTTGCCTGACCCATATTAAACTCCAAGTGATTTACGACCCATTGTCTAGGTAGACAAGTCGTAATAGCAATCAACGGCGTGTTTGTAGCTAAGTTCGATTAAATTGAGTGTTGTGGCCCAGTGCAGAACCGCTCTTAATCAAAGAGAATAGATGCCCAAATAAAAGAAATTCGTGCGAAATTTTAAAGCTTCTTCTATTTTTGCGATTGTGTGCGACTGTTTACTTTTTTTATAGAGGGGCTGCATAGTAGGTAGAATGGTAGTACATCAATGTGGTGAACACTCAATACCTCAAACAAAATATTATAGTTATGCATTTGCGTATATATACTATCTATACCTGATATCAAGTGTTGTTTTATATTGTCATAGTATGTGGTACCTAAGAGAGCTTGTGACTACCACAATTATAAGCACGATCCGAAACGGCTTAGCAAATAGCACCGCATCCTTACGCTATTATCAGAGTCGTACATTGCGTAACTGTGATAATACTAAATGCCACTCATTTAAATTTACGACTTCGATATGTGGAAACCACTTTGATACTTTTGGACTAGCCACGGAACCGTAAAAAAAGTGCGATAATATTCATAGAAGCAAAAAAATGCGTGTAAGGGTAGCCTATTATCACATACACAGTGGCACTAACCTTTGGAAAATTCTGATCTCATAATTCGGCTAAAAGACGCGCCAAAGGAGATTTTGCGATTATATAGTCATATATACATAT
>NW_019214178.1:123298-158298 GCF_002532875.2 Varroa jacobsoni | reverse complement strand
TATGCCGTGTGCTGTTATTATTATAGTTCTTTAGGTGAAATCTTATTATTCTGCCTCTTTATAGCAGTCGGTAGACTTTCATTCATTTGGAATCCAGGTATTTCGAATCATTGCCGGACATGGACATGTTCTGAAAGTGACCGTAGGTCTTTTCAACTATCTAAAACGCCAGTCTGAGTTCAGGAGTTACTTCGCCCATGCGAAAACCGGAAGTGCATAGTTTTTTTTTTCTAAGTTAAATAAATTAATTTTTAAATTAAGTAATTTTGGCTTTTCTGGTAATCGTGAAAGCTTCCATACACTTGACTGGTTGCGGGAGCATTACTGTTTGTCTCGTTTTCTTTTTTCTTGGTGATGTAGTTCGTCTCTGGTCCTGGCAGCAAATTTTTTGAAACATGTTAAGGTATTAGTAACTCGGGATTCTGCATAATAGTAGAAAACCTACTCTAGATTCCAGTCATATTAAGTACGTTCTACATTTTAGGTTTTTGTTTTTTAGAAACAAATTTCCACTAAGGAAACGAAGTTCTTGCGGACAGTAATAGTACGTGTCAGTATATGGGCCTTCAAAAAAAGAAGTAGATGTGATCATAATCAATTCTCGTTCGTAGTCGTCCTGCGTTTCTAGTAACCATACGTTGCATCGCAGCCAGGGAGCGGCTGCTTTGGAATACAGATTAGGATTCCGTGTTGCTTTTAGAGAACTTCCCAGTAAAGCTACAAGCATGTGCAGATACCTACGGCCAAAAAACAGCTATCGCGAGTGAGTTCATGAGTGGGTGTCGCCAACTGGATTTTCACGAGAGCAGTACCAGACAAAGACGAAACCATCTTACGGTTTGGCAATAAACAAGTATGGTCAATCGATCAGTTTTTTTACAGATTGAAGTAATCAATCGTACAAGATGCGTGAAGATGTAGCTTAGCAAGTATCGAGAGCACGAGCTGCGACAATAACTACCTAGAAACAGCAGGGCAGGAAGTTCTATTACTAACAAGGAAGACCAGTTTGAAACAATCATAGTTTCGGATGAAACACAACCACAAGGACGGGAGAAAGACAAATGGTCTGGAACAGCGGTGCTGCCCACTAAAAAAAAAAGCGATCGGGATCCAACACTCGTAACCTTATAGTTCTTTAGCTCTATTAAAGATTAGATGCTCGAGTACGAGATTATATATTTATGCCTATTATATATAACTTTTTGCTTATAAATTGATCAGATTAACGGGTGAGTTAGGCTTAGGCGGGTAAGGATTAGGTTACCACAAGATAAGATGCTTTGCAAAAGCGTTCAGTATACGCATATACTGAAAAAATTTGCTTACGTTACTAGCAAAGCCACAAGTACAGAGCAGACAAACGTGGTGACGGCAACAGCAGTCTTAGATAAACCGATCTGCCCAGTTCAGACACATGAGGTTAACCGCCGCTTTAGCAAGGTCAGACACATGCAGAAGAGAAAATTTTTGTTCCAACGGAAGTAAACGTGCTCGGTAAAGAAACTCGACTGGTCGTATTGTTTAGCTGATTGGGTAAGCACTTGCCACTTTATTAGCTCGTAGTACCAAAAATAAGACAAGCTGGCAAGGGGTAAAGCTTACAAAGCATAGATTCGGTAGGAAGCAGTATAAGCCACCGCGATTGGGTCCGACAATATTCTGGAAATCGATGAATCATGCAAATTCGTATTTTGATGGACCATTAAAAAAATGACGTTCTGTTATACCGAGAACTAGATCGTTCTGAAATACGTTTTATGGGGCTCATTTCACGTAATGATCATCAACTTCAACGTAAAGTTATTCAGTAAATGTTATTCAGATATTTATCCAGCAAATAGGATTATGGCAAGCCGAACGCAGGCGTTTTGTTCATGAAGTCCTGCGCGCAAAAGAATTTGCGTCTGCATGCAAACATTTGCCTAAAAACGGCAATTCCACAGGCTGAAAATTGTATGCGCTGAATTCTTACGCTTTCTTTATTTCCATACTAGGCTGTATTTTGCCCGTGGCAAAAATGCAGGTAGCCGCCGTCTCGCAGCTACTCAGACTCAGAAAGGCACCCTCTTTGAGTAATTCATTTGGCGATTCCTTTAACTGCTCATGAGACAAATGAAGCTTGGATGTACATCATAACAGCACCGTTATAGAGGGACAATAGAGGCCTTGCACTCAAATGATAACTGTTTATAACACTTAATCCTGATGGCGCAATGTTATCTGAAGGAATACAAAACAGCGATTCCAAGATCTAGTAATCAGCTATAAAAAGAGTTTTGCGGGTCCAATACTTTCATTGTCATAGAGCTCTATTCCTATTATTTTCTTTTGGAGAATCTTTCAGCTTCACATATTCGTAAATTGTCATACGATACACTTTATGAAATTTGTAGATAATAAATAGGTAGGTATTTGCTTTCCATTATGGTAAGAAGCAGGTTTAGTGTGATTATACCTACTGAATGGATGCCTTTTTTGTTTGTCTACTGAATATAGTTGATGAACGCATATTAATTTCCGTCTGTGATAGACAATAACGATTATCACGTCTTTTTAGCAGATTAGGTTCCATTACTGGGTGTCTAAATGAAACTTAAAAAAACAAAGTTTGACCGATTGAGTACTTCCTGTGCGCTTCAGGTAGTAGAAAACAATTGAAAAGTTAAGCCTTTTCACAGGAGTCCTCGGATTCACAGATGGTAGAGGCTGCGTGGCTACGAAGCCGAGAGTGTACAACACACGCCATTCATTATGGTAGTGAAGCCCAGAGGCACTTCAGAGCTGAAAAATGCGAGGCATCCCAGGCCGAAAATCGGTTAGGGACCAAAATGCTGATCAAGTTTTCAGGTCAAAAAAGCGACTCACTTTTTTGGACCATAAGCGAAATGAGAATAAGGAAACGTTTTGTTAAACGTGTTGCATATTACAGGCAACCATGCATGTGTATTACATATAGTAACACATGTGTCATACTGCAGTATCTTATGAATGCTGGTAAATCACGACTTTGTAATTGTTAACAAATTGAAGGCAATGACGCACAATCATGGAGCATGCTTCATATTAAATAAATGCAAACCTCTACTCTGAATGATGCATTCAAACTTATGATCAAAGGTTCCGACCCTTGAGTCCCTTAATAGGCTGACCTCTAAACGAAAGTGCAAGCATTTCTTCAACACAGATATCCAAGATCGCAACATCTTGTGCTCATCCAAGCTTTAAGTCGTAACATCAAGATCATCAAAGATTTACCCCCACTTACGGAAACGGTCTTAACGGACTTAATTAGCGTTAGAACAACCATATACTGTAGCAGCTATTTGCCAGTGCTGAAATTTGGCCAACAATGATTCGATATATATATTAATATTGTTGATCATATATATATCGATATATCGAAAAGTAGAGTGCTATTCAAGAACATGTCATCGTATTGTTGCCTGTCAAATTAAACGGCTGTATAGATTTTCAGTCGCTCTCCTTTATGCGGGCAGGGCGAAAGCTTAGTTGGAAGAAATTCTTGCAATTTAAACAAAATGCAAAGTCTATATAAAAGACTGAGACATACATTGTCGAATGGATAATTCCAGTAGCCGCCTCACATAATTAAGAGTTTAAAAGGAACTTACCCTGACAATTCAGCGCCCAAAGACGGTTTTGAATTAATAAAGCCAAAGCAAGATACTTGTTGCGTGCCACTTTCTATCACTACCCTCACTAGTACAATTTAACTGGGTGATAAGACCACTACTTAATGTGATTTTAATGGCGCCGTCGGATGTTAGCTGTGCTATTCGGGAAGATGCCACCAGTGATTTCAGATGGGGTCGTCATTTAGGTCAGAGGAAAGAAAGGCGAATGAATGGCAAAGCAAGCTCTGCAGCGGAATTTCTACTGTGTCTTTCTGAGACCCACTTCCTTTTGATTTGCCTGTAAACTCATCTATTTAATTTAGCAAAATAAGGACCCTGTGACCGCGATGTCACAGAAAAGTAAACTTTTTCCCAATTACGACCACAGAGAAAAACTTACTTGAGAAAAATTTTTCAGAGCACAATACTGCACTTATCCAGCTGTTTGTACATTTCGTATAATTAAATTAAGGTCAGAAAGCTTCGCCACGTTTTTAAATATTCTTATTAATTATGTATTGGGAGGATCGATAGTCTCTGCCATTTTGGTCGGATCCCTAAAATTTTTTTAAAATATATTTTCTTATACTGTTATTCTGGCTTTTTAAATGCATGTTTTTCATTTGGTCTTAGAAATCGCATTTTTGTTTCAGAAGTGAAATCATCCTAAGCATAGAACAGGCTGTGAAGTTATATAATCTCAATGATCTAGGTAGCATGTACGCAAGCAACCAAATATGCACAAACTATGTGATTTTATCAACTGCATCTAGTAAAGAGGGGATTGAAAATACTGAATTTACTCTCAACTGACTAATGCTAAAAACAGAAAATATTATAGCTATGTTTGAAACCACTTTTTGTATTGTAACTATACATAAGTATATGAAATCGTTCACTATAAAATGCAATATAGTAAACTCTTTTTTAATTTTTTTCACGAGTGCCGTTTTCAGTTCAACGATACACCATTTTTAACTACGACGCTTCGCCGTTTCGATAATAACTTATTTATTCCCTTGCTATAGAAGTCGGGTACGAAGACATAGTGTCGAAAAGTAATTTACGTACCATATTAAAATTTTAACATTCCTTCTATAAGAGCTTTATTAAAGTTATTAAACAAAAGGAAATCTTATTAATTATTATGAAACTATGTAATTATGTTATTATGAAATTATGTGTAATTTTATTATGAAATTAAATGTAATAAATGCCAGAGAGCTCGCGACTGTAACCTCTGCATTTTCGCCAACGTGATACTCATGGTGTGAGGTCGTGTATTAGGAGTAATTAGTCTTTGTTTTTCGATCTTCATAACTCACTTCTAAGTTTGTTTTCCGTATCCTCTAAGTTTGGATTCTCCATCAGATCGAATTTTCAGAGTTTTCACGATTCATTATAATTTGCCCAGTACAATTTTTATATATTTTCGTACCAAGAAACTATGGTAGCTGGGACACGCTCACTCACTATCCATGGTGTAAAAACATCCCAGATCCTTCTTTCAGAAAATTTATTATGACAAATATCTTATGCAGTGGATTTCTATATTTTTTAGCCTAAACGGACGATTTACTTTTGGTCAGTTTTTATGCGGTTTAAAAAATCTGAGAGACCAACAAACGAGTTAAAAGATCCTCAGTAGATTTTAGATTCAAGGGGCTCGAAAATTCATAAAAACAACTCAAAAAGCTATTCTTTGATACATCTGAACTTGTTTCAGAGAAACTAACCAGAGTTTCGAAAGTTGCTAATTCCACCATCCAGGTAAGCTTCAGTAAAAAGCCTCTTTAAGACTTTTTGTGTTCTTTACACCTTTTATACTTGTTGGCTGATTTGACTTTTTGCATTTTTGAGACCTTTAATCTCACCTTTAATTAGCCCAAAATTTGATTCCGTTGCACTATTTTGTATATAGTTACTTCTAGCTACCAGTATTGCTTGACTAGTGAAAATGTATCCTTGGTACTAAAGCAAAGCTTGTTCTTTCCAGCATGAAGCAACAAATTCGTCATGGTTGAAAACGATGCATCGTTGTCGCAGTTTTAGTAAAAGTTTGAAAGCTATTATCCAACCTTTGCGCTGGCCGAATCCTACCAATTTCTGAAATTGGTTCAGAAACTCCCTTTTTTTTCCGAAATTGATTATCAACATTATTGCCAGAAAGTTTCCATAGGTAAAATCGAAACACTCTCAATAGGCTTTAGATTTAAAAGGCTCATTTTTGATACACCTAAATTGTTAACACAGAAATCGATTCAGAGAGGAAACAACACAGAGAGGAAAATATTACTTGTTGATTAGATCACTCAGATAAGATTCAACGGATAGCCTTTTTGAAACCTTTTGGGCTTTTTAGCTCTTCTGTACTCCTGCATTTTTTACCTGTCGCCAGCCAAACATAGATTCCGCTGGAATTTTTATATATGTGTATATAAGTGGTATCTTAACGATTCTATATTTATCAATATCGCTTGACACACGGTCACTATTGAATAATTATTTGCGGATTTAGTAAGAAAAATATCTTGAAATTGATAGTTCAGTTGTTCGCGGATAATAGTGACTGTATTGAATTAACATGACTGTCAGGAAAAATCTCGTTATAGTATCTGCGTATTTAAATACAGTTTTAAAACAAGAATAGGTCCTAATATATGTGCCGTGTGCTATAATTAGCTGTTATTTAACAGTTAACACTTACACAACTATAAGTGTAAGTATTGAATTTTAGATATTTCTGACCCGATAAACGGGTAAAAACGTACCGCATATCAAATCTACGCTTCTCTTCCCATAATATGAACAGAAACCTATCTTGCGAGAATCCACATACGCACAGAACGGTCATAAATCAATTTAGGGAACCTATCCTATGTTTCTAGCTTTTAAGTACTGTTGTATTGTAATGTAAATGACTAAATGTAATGCTCAATAGGTAAAATTGTCAACCGACTGTAACACGACTGAACATTAGTATTATATTAAAAGGTAAGGAGCACCCTTTATTTATATGCTTTCAAGGAATAAATCGTAAAATAAGCAACCGTAGCTCAAATAATTAGGTTAATGAGGATTTTGTTCATTTCTTCGGTTTCTTCTATTTTCTAAGAAATGTCAACCAGTCATTGTGCGCCACTTAAAAGCACTTTCTTACTACTATAAATGATGCCGTGTTTTTCCGTTACGAACGAAATTCTACATCAAGTTGAAGTTCCTAATATGCATAATCCAGCCACCAGACAAAGGTTTTGGCATTTTTTTCATTCGACGTTTGCGGAGGCCAGGTTCAGGAAATATCTGTGTGAAGGACAAGAGTTCAAAGAAGCCTCTGAGGTCGATACAAAAATAACATTGCCAATTTGGAGGATGCATCTCGTGTCGTTCGATTCTATGAAAGAGAATGATTGCTGAATAAATCGAGAAAAAAAAATATGGAAAATATGGTAAAAATATGGATTGTGACTATAGGACTAGTATCACGGATCTTTACTTAGTTGAACTTACTGAAACACTTTAATTGGTAGTCCTCATTATAATATGATTGGAACTATTCTGTTTTTAAAAACGTCGTACAATCCAGAAGCCAGATCGTAGCATGGCGTAACGTCTAGGTTTACTATGTCAACTTGGAACTTAAAAAAATTATTTTAAGTAATCATTTTTAGATATGCAGATGATGATATTGCAGTAAAAATGTCCTTTTTCTATTGGACAGCTTCAAACGGCAAGTAGGACAGTGTCATAACTTATTTTCTGATACGTGCAACATGCATTTTTCATACTTAAATAGGACATAATACGAAACAAGTTATGGAAAGAAAATGCGCGCCTTTAAATAACGATGTTCAGCAGGAGAGAACTTCTGGGAAATTGGAGCATCTGAGAAACCTCAAAGATGACCCAGCAGTTTCCGAACTGAAAGACTTGGGTAAGTGGAGCTTTTATAAATCCATTGTATAACAGAATTCTAAAGATCTAAAGGACTTTAAAGATGAGTGTTCTAAATGATCCAAGTGCGTTTTCAGTAGTTCCTATATTTCGTCTTGCGTCGAGGTCTACCAAACTGCCGAAGTAGCCCGAGACGGTTGTGCCGTATATGGCAAGAATTTTATAGCTCATGATAGCCGAAGACTACTGAAGGATGATTTTTCCAGTTTCAGAGATAGCATCTTAAGCATTGGCCGGTCGGCCATCCAAACTAGATAAGGGACGCATGAAGGCCTTTTCGAAGGAAAATGCCCGGCAAATATTTTTTGAGTCGAAAAAAAACCATTGAATCTATAAAATTTTATCATAAATTAATCAGCCACTGAGCAGATAAAGAAACAGTTGGTTTTAAGGGATACGCTCAAACCTAGAGTCTTAAATTCAGCACCGCATTGCAGCTTCTTTGACTCCATGCTTATGGAGTAGGATGGTCAATTTATCGGGCTGTCAGCCAGTTCAGAGGAGCTCGGTCTGTTTATATGTAGACATAAGGTAGGATATTTTTGTTGAGGCTTCGCAGCATTTAGCGCGATTCTGACCTACCCATTAGAAGTCATGCTAATCTTATAGTGCCAAAACATTAGGATGTAACTCTGTCACTCCAAGCAAATGACGTGGTGTGCGCTCGCGATATTTTATATTCTTACCCATTCAAACTCCACAGATTCAGTGGACGGCAGCTTCCTTTTCCTTTACTCTTTACTCTATTATGGTCATCTAGATCTGTTTCCAACATATTCTGATACATTCAACACTCAGAACCCGTATGTAATTCTGAGCCTGACTGGCACTATTGCATGTAGCAACCGATATACTGACCCACTTAAATATAAATGTATTCTGACTGGAGATCTTGATACTAGCCGATCGCCTTATGACAAAGCGGCAACAAATAAAGGGACAACATGTGTTTAATAGCAAAAAGAGACTCAAGCAGTGGCTACTGAAACTCTTCGATACTAAACCTGGTGAGACCGGGAATAATTGGTTGATAAACGAGAAACTTTACAGGAAGTAACGGCGAATACATAATAAAGGTCATATTTTGTGTTTTTATGAATGTAGAACATCAATTTACCTCCAAGAAAATGTCCTGACATTTCGTAGCGATTCGTCTGTCTTTTTTGATTCTATTACTTTTCAAGTACTGAGTGTTTTTCCATATGCTAACTGAATAGCATTTAAATAATGCTATATGCGAAATTAAGCTAGTTCGTGTTTAAAGACATCTCGCACTAAATGCTATTCGAATATTACAATATCATCATCAATTTGTTTTACTTAAAAAAGTAGTTGAGAGTTAATCGTGAGAACGTTCCAATAAGACAAGAGTGATTTATTGTCCAAGCGTTTACTAAAAAAAATCTACCTCATTAAACCTAGCGTTTATTCCAGCTTTTTTGAAATTTTCGAACTCGAATCGGATGTGAAACCGCACTCAATTTAAATAAAATTCATGACTCTTCGAGTTGCAAGTTATTTTGAAAAAACACTCATTCAAGTTAAGTTGATTTTATCAGTCACTTTATTGCAAATATTTATTTAGTAATCCCAAAACTAAAGTGATAATTAATCATGCTATATAATTCACTTGGCGCGCAGAAGCTATTTTGGGCACAGTTGCACACAGGTCCCCGCGATGGTGTATCGGACGAGTGTCGTTTGATATAATATCAATGCGATGAAGTTCCGAACTTTATTTATTTGATTTCGCACAGGAACTTCGTTGACTTTTTGTCGGTAGTAGATCGGATTTAATTTACTTTCACTGTATTAATTTAACAAAAGACAGCTTCGACTAATGAAAACAAATCCGGTTGTACACCGGGCAACACGTATACATTTTGTTCTAAACGGGCACAATTTTACGTTTTGGTTGAACAACATTATAATCTATTGCATAATACTTTTTTTTTTTATATTGTTGGTGTTTTACCGTAGCCGTCGCACGCAACATAACGATTTATCTAGGTTTTTTTTTTTATCAACAGTGTACAGAGAGGTATTCAGGTAAAAATACAAATATACTGTTCACCGTTTTCCACGCTTTTTTCCCGGTTCTTTTGAAATCAATACGCATGCTACTGCTACTTATATATATATATATTATATATATACGGCACCATTAACAATAAAAAGAAACCAACGAATCAGTTTAGGCAGATAACCAAATTAAGTAGGTATCCTTTGTTATAAGTAATACTTATTAGTTTTGTCATTTGAAAGATCTGTGCCGTATTATACTTTGATCGACTTTTCTAAACAATTATTACCAATTTGTATTCATATTATTAATATGATTTTTATGAATATGCACATTACAAAAATATTTTCTCATATACATCTCGAATTTCTCGTATATACATTTATTAAGAAATGCTATCGAGTCTAAAAGTAGATAGCGTTCATTATAAAGAGAAGTAGATAAATCTTTATTTATAGAAAAATCTGAGAAACTTCTAATACCATTTCACAGCCTTTTATCTACCTTAATCACTCTCTTCTGATATCTGCGCTGTGTAGCAATAGTCACGTGATTAAGAAATATATGAAGTAATAATGAAATACACATCACTATTGATCGTCCGTAAATCAAAAAGCCGTTTGATTCAGAGTTTGAGCACTGTTTCGCCCAAGAAAACGCATGTCGTTCGCTGAGATCGCGTGGCGTAGTCTTTCTTTGGGTAGTAAATAAAAAAGGCGCCTCTTACAAGTGTTTCAAAAAATAGTTTATTCACTCATATCCTTTCCCTTGTTCTAAATAAACAGGTATTTACAGTCACCTGCAAATTCAAAATAAAGTTCTATATTTTTGCTAAGCCATGGATTCGTTAGTTATTAATCGACTCGTAACAACTCTTAGATGGTGAAAAGTAAATGCTTCGTGGTCGGCTTCATTTAATACTGTTGAAGGAGGGAGTATTTCAGAAATCCACTATAAAAATATCGTAGTATAAATACGTATGCAATCACCTTCGCTGATTTTGTAGAATATAGCGACATTGAAAGATCTGTACTTAGCTTGGCCTCTTCTATCAGATGGTATCTAAGTCATAGCTGAGCACAACGTAAACGCTGTCTAGTAAAGATAAAGATCATGTTATAGAATTGGCTTAGTACATATTTAGAGGTGATGTATTTAAAACAGTGACAGTATTCGAACAGTGACTACATGATAATTTGGGGTTCCATAATACTATCCCCAATGGCTTTATGAGGAAGGACCTTACCCCCATTGACGTAAATTTCGTCCTTAACATAGACATCCTCACCTAGTACGGTTGTGTTTTCCATGCGTACCCATTGGCCGACTGTACTCTTCCAGCCGATAATGCACGAGTCCAGCCAGCAGTGTGACTTTACCACAGCGCCTTCGAGGATGGTAGATCGTTTGATGCACACTCCATCCTCGACAATGACTTTTGGGCCAATGACGACATTCGGACCAATGCGACAGTTGGAACCAATTATCGCCGTCGGGTGTACCAACACATCACCGACGACTCCTTCAGTCAGGGGTAATAACCGATCCGGCCGACTGCTTCGTAGCCAGTTCAAATAGAGGCACATACCCGTTAGGAAGTCCCTCGGTTGACCTACGTCCATCCAGAAGCCTTCCAGCTCAAAAGCAAAAAGATCTCGATCAGCGACCATCGCTGGAAAAATTTCTTTTTCGATTGACGTTGGTCTCAGCTGAATGCGATTAAGTACTGAAGGATTTAAAATGTAAAGTCCAGCGTTGATTCGATTTGACACAAACTCAACTGGTTTTTCAACAAACCGCTCGATTTGCCCATCGGGCTGGTAAACAACTACACCATATTTCGAGGGTTCTTCTACACGAGTAACGACAATCGTTCCTTGTCGTTTGTGTTGCTTATGGAAGGAGATCATCTGTTCAAACGGAAACTCGCAAACGATATCCGAGTTAAGCACGAAAAAAGGTTCATCGTCTGTGGCCAGATATTCGCGCGCCAACGCCAACGGCCCGGCTGTACCCAACGGTTCATTTTCGTGCGACAAAGTGATTTTGATTCCCAGCCGGCGGCCTTCCTCAATCACAGCTTGCTCTAACAGCTCAGCACGATAGCTGACTGCAAGGATGATTTGTTTCACTCCGGCGGACACCAGTGCCTCGATCTGGTGCACCATCATTGGCTTGTTACAGAATTCGACTAAAGGCTTTGGTCGTGACAGCGTTAGCGGGCGTAGCCGAGTACCATAGCCCCCAACTAGAAGTAGAGCCTTCATGGCAACGACACAACAGAAAGCAAAGCTCGTTATTCCTTTACTTTTCTGGGAGCCGATCCGAGGTTAATCAGCTACAAATGCACGAATTCGTTGATCACTTAAAAATTACCAATGAACTCAATAGCAGCATTAGATCAACAAATCATTAGTCTTCCTTCTACTTTCGTTCAATGCATGGCTGCTTAATTGCTACCCGTCAATGAGCACGTTGACGGGTGACGTTGCATAGAGAGCGCTGCCACTACTAACCAAATTCCAGCGGCTGTCCTCTTAACACACCACAATAATAATAGCAGTGAGCGCAGTGTCATTCGAAACATTCGCTGACGATACGATACCGGCTGACTGCCAACGTGGACGGATGAACGCATTCGAGTTGTCTTCTATCCGCGCTTTATCGAGCGAACGGGCGGTTGAGCAAGACCGAACAGAGCTCATACGATGCGATGACGTAGGAGTGGAGTGTCCGTCACTCTCTACCGTACAAGACTCCTCTGCACCTCATGTCAACTAATAGCTCTCAATACATCACAGAATAGGTCTATATACATTGATATAACTAGTCGAGTTATGGCTGACTGTTGAGAAGTACAAAAATCCGCGTTAGTTACGACTCACAACTTTACTGACGTATTGCTTGTTATTCGTATTAACTTACCCATGATGGTCAGCATAGTACGCAACTAGAATTGTTTACTAATAGCTAACTGGTTAGAAGGGTTTGTGCTATATGCGTTATCGTGGGAGACAGCAGCGGCTGGCAGAACGAACACCCACTTTTGGAGTGCTTTTTAAATTGACCATGGAATTTCAATCAACAGTCCGTAACTTGCTATTCGTATACAGTTGAGTCTTATTGTGCAGCGCCAATAAAATCCCCTGCCTATAGTAAAATCAGTGTTTCTTTTCTAAGATGTAAAACGCAGACCTGAAGCATCAGTTATCAAAACAGCAATATCAATACGGGTAGAAGCTGTCGAATATTGCCATTTATTTAGCTATCAGCATTGGATCGTTTGATCAAGCTTGTCCAATTTAAGTAATCGATTTTAATTCTCTACGATTATTTATTATTTATGCTCGAGGATGGTCGATATAAAGCTCTATTCAATATGGGTTCGATAAAACAAGTTATTGTCGAACGTACTCAAATATCGTTAGGCTTCATCCAACCATACCACTCTATCTCTTCTTGAATGCAATATTTCCAGGCGAACCGTGCAGTCAAGCAACTTTCTTAAATAATTATTGCTAGCTCAACTAGACACAGAAAGAACCTCCGTTGGCCTTCTCCGTTTTTCTTCTTATCAGATTGCTGGAGTTCGGAAGTTAATTTGGACGTGACTTTTAACAAAAATCTAATCATCTGAGTCACATTTTCTTTATGGTCGTATCATATCGAAACTGAAGTTGCAAAATTACGTAGTTTTTACGTTTCGGTTTAAGCAAATCTACATCGTTACTGAGCAGCCTAAATTAACGCTTCGCTTTATTCGCTCGCATGTATAATATATAGCTGCAAAATAGTTTTTCGTATTTTTTTAAAACGCGTTTTTTCTTACTTGTTTTCGATTTTCGTTTACTTTAAATGCACGTTTGAAAGCGCTCTTTCTGCCATCAGCGGCATGGTCTAACGGTATTTTGTTGTAAGTAATGATTTCCACTTGGAGGAACTTCTAATAAGTGAATATTTTAAACGACTTGCATTTTCGGCATGCCATGTACTATGCATTTTGTCGAGGTCAAAATGCGCCTTTGTTTAAAAGGCCTCGTTGCACTCTTCATCTTTTTCCGGAGTTTCTGCTGACGGATTTTCATTTTTCCGTTCACTATCAAATCGCACTAGGAACTACAGATTTGACAGCAAAAGGAGGTCTTAAAGCCTGGCTGAAGGAGTTTATTTAATATCGGACCTAAAAATTTCTGCCAAGAAGGAACAAATAAATTCGTTGACAGATGGAAAAAGGCCCTAAGCCATAGTCGGAAATACACAACATAACAAAAACTATCGCAGAAGGGATATGTGTGCTTATTTTTTTGCTTAGTAAGGAAGAAAACAAAAGTCTTCTTTCCAGTCTAGTACACAGAGGCATGAAGCTTTTTTATTTCAATATTATTTGTTTCTCTACCATCTCATTCGTACGTGCTTCAAAGATGATTGTCCGATCAATGAAACGTTTATAACATTCCGACACTCAGAGATGCAGAGATTCGCATTTGCGTTATTTTTTTGTTGTGTCCTTTGTAAACATTTTTGGCCCGCGCTCGTAAAGTTCCCCAGTTAATGACCTCCGTAGTTAACTCAATATGGTTTTCTCATTGACATGGATCTGTCTAGAGCGCAGTAAAGAAACCATATAAAAACGCCTTTAGTCGCTAAACGTAACATGTTGAATGCATATGCAAAACAACGTCATGAATAAACTTTACAATATAATAATAATTATGTAATGAACTACAGCTGAATGGTTTGCTTTATGTTGAAAGCGTTAAAATATAACTTAAATCTAAACAGTCGGCAGTGTTTTCTGTTAAAATTAACAGATTATACCTCTTATCAAGGAAAATTTAAACCCGCGAACTTTAGCTCTAATTTTATAAATGGTATTGCACCACTCGTTCTTCGGGACAATTAACACTATAGACCACCTACTCTTTGAATATTCATCTCTTTTCTTTCACCTACATTATCTAAGCAAGCTCTCTAGTTTGTCTGGCCATAGATAAAGCTGTTATTTCAAAGGTAAATTAAAGGCCGTATTTAAATACGGTGCTTAGGAAGTACCGCTAACTTGAATCGAGCACTGGCCATACCACGGGATCGTGGTACTACTTCGGATATCTGGCGTGGCTCTGTTTATGTTGGCTTTCAGTCGTTATACTCGTGGTGAATATAAAATAAGCATCCTCGGTAGTCAAATTCTTGATAGTGAAACTCAATCGAATAAATTGAAATCTTTTTATAAAAGCGGTGGAGCCAAGACGAATTTCCTTCCTGGCGGTACTATTCCTTCTCACTATAGTCATTTTGCTAGATCACATTAACCCACTCGTCCGCACTGGCAGTTCCGCAAGAATCGTAGCAGAAGCTAGCTAGCTAGTGTTACCCGTTGTGGTCTTATGCATCTACGTGACGTGGTTCGAAACCGGGCGAATACACGCTTCGTTCCGTGCTAACCATCGAAAACAATGCTCAGCTATAAAAACTCAAAGCATTTATTTATTTAGAAAGGAAAATCCCATCGATTATACCAAAAATGAGTCGAGATAACGAACGCAATGAACAGCTCCAACGACCATACGCATACTGATGGATAATTTAATTAAGGCAACAACGTACGCATAAGCTTCGTAAAGTATGCTCAGAGTAAGTGTTGGTGGCGTCGTTGTTGATTTAAATTCATCCGTAATTGAACTATTTCACTAAATAGACTTCGCGCTATTTCGTAGACGTTCGCATAATTTTTTACGTGTGGATTTGTGAAGCCGTAATGACTTATATGAATTGAACAATAGTCTCTCTACTATACATACGTAGCACAGCATATGTTATTCAGACAGTGAAGTGTTGCTAGCACAAACAATATGGCCAGCTGTATACAATAATGTACTAATGAAGATGAAATCTTCGTTTCTGCACTACATATAGCGGCCGCTTGAAGAAAACATTTTGAAACAGCAAGCAGTTGTTTTTCGTTTCTCGTCTCAGTTATACGATTGATATTTTTCCACTTCCAAATATATACGCGAATTATATGCCATGATTTCATGCCAGATGTTCATAAGACATGGTGTCTTTAGATCTATCATGACCGAGTCTTTGTAAAGCATTTATTCACTGTGTACTACTTTTATTTAAGTCCGACCAACATACTATGACTGACACGAGTGTCATCCTTTTATCAACCTGTTCATCTTTTCTATTCGGGTTATTAGCTGCTGATAATCCCTCATAAGATCACCACATTTTGCCAACGGGTCCAAGCCATTAAACAGTAAATGCTTAACCGGGTGAATTTTGGAGCTGTTTTTGACATGTTGACAATACGAACATAAATTATTCGCTCAGGACCTGACAGCCTTTCTGACAGCCTAGCTCATTTACGGGGTTTGACCTAGTGTTTTAGTAGCGTATGAACCGATACAAATTTATATCTCAAGAAGTGGCTCGTGCTTTTTGAAAATCGCAATTTATTCGATTTTGTAATTGTTTTTAGTAGCTGAACATATCGAAGCTAGCTACTATTGGATCCAGGAATAGACTTTTTCAGGTTTCGCACATATTTTTAGCCCAACCCTTCTAGCTACGGTTGTTTAATTAGCTGCGCACCATTTCGCGCTGTTTAACGTGTTCGATCATTTGCTGTGTACGTAGTGCTGTTTATCAGCTTTCAGCATCATGTAAATCTTTTGTTTTGTTTCCAAATGCGAGCTGGGAACTTATGGCGGATGGATGCATATCTTTTGTGTAGCATCTGGAATGTTCCTGACAACACGCACGCGTAAGTCCTCCACAAGTGTTATTTTCGCTTTTTGTTAAAATGAATCTGCCTATCTTGTTCCGTATTTTGGAATTCTTTTTAGTCGCACCAAAAGAATTGCTTATCAGCTAAGAGTCGGTCGTCGTGGTTAATTTCTTGGTAGTGCGAAGAGCGTACAAGGACCCTAGAGGGGAGTGATGAAGCAGAAAGGGGGTGCTGCTTCCCTCAGAATGCGTGAATGTCCATCTTGAGTACGTGCGGATATTCCGCACCCTCTTCGACTTTCCGGCAAACATAATGACCCTTTCGTACTTTTCAGTCATAGGTAGGAAATCAACAGTAGCTACCGCTTTACCATCTGGAGCAATAAGACGGCACATTTATGAGCTTTCGCAGCTCCGGAGGAATGCTGCTCGACGAGATCATGCTACTGTTGCAATTTATTACATAGACACTGAATGGAGCCGTTTGTTTACATCATAGTAAAGGTAGTAAGTACGAATTTGCATAAAGAAGCCTCTTGTTGGGTACTATAGAATTATTTCAAAGAGTCGATGAGCATGTGTTTGTATGTAAGCTTCTTGCTTCCAATCTTTTCAGTTTGATGCTAAAAAAGGATCTGCTTTTCTTTCCAGTATTTGGTTTCTGACGTTATTTTTAAAATAAAACATAACTAAGAAAGTCAGGTACAACAGTAACTTGAGCCAGACTTAGTGTGCGTACCAGATACATCTGACGATAGTTCCGAAATTTAAAACCAATAATAAAATTTTTCACCGAATTAACCCTCATAACAAATATTTATATATGTTGACTCAGTAAAATACGCAAGGGCTTCTGAGGAAATTTTAGGCCGTTCTGTTTTTGTGACACACATGAAATGACCCTTAGCTCCGCTTGTGGCTGATGTTAGGCTTGATTTCCCTTCCCATACTTAAACATGTCCGATATAATGATGTAGCATCGTATTAGGCCATAGCAAGTATGCTATTAAAACTCCACGAAGGCCAACGCTGCCCAGCTTCAGGCTGATAGCTTACGGCGAACAGTCTCCACAAAATTCGGACTCCTGTGCTTTACAGAACATCCAAAGACGTCAACTGTAAGTCGACCTCATCGCTCACTCGATGACACGTCGTCGCCGAATTCAGCGGCTGTGCTTATAGTCGCTTCAAGGAAATGGACTATGAAAACTGTCCCGTTCCGATTCTTAGGTCGCCAAAAAAAGATTCTTCTAAAATAGAAAAGCCACGTCACAGGATGATATTTTATCTGTTAGGTATCGTCGTTGCACCACTCCCGTTGCAGGTGGCCCCTGTCCCCGAATCCTGTTCTGTTTGAACTAACAATATCGGAACATGTCGAAGAATAGATGATCACCCACGACTTCACGGTCATCTGCAACTCTACTGCATCTCACGCTACTTAACTCTAGGAAATCGTCGTTTTCTTCAACTTGCATCTTTTCCATTAAATCCTGCTCATGTTTACCTCTTGCCAGAACAGCTGACAAGAAAGCAGGCAAGTTCTTACAACAGCTGTAAAGTCTCTACACAAGGGCGCGACGATTACAACAAAATCTGTTTTCTTTCCACAGTTTTGCGTAGATTTATATTATTCCTTTACTAGAGACTTTATGCATTTACTTATTGTACATACTGTTGATGGAACAGTATACGTTGCGTGTAAATAGGGCTTTCATTGCAGCTATTTTTTTTTTTTGCTTTCTTTACGTATTTGATTCCATCTCGTCTAAGGAACAGAGTTTTCTGTTCGGCAATGGCGTGGTTGTTATTAACATCTGCGAGGTGCAGCTTCTGTCTGTGGTACATGGAAATTTTGTTTACTTTGTGCGAACTATCCTCTTCGCCCACTCCACCTGCTGCTCTGTCCAAATATTTCACCCACAGTTTTATTAATAATATATCATTTTAAAAGCTTTGAATCGCGAAAAGTTCATCTATCGTTTGGATTTGCCGATAGTGTATATATCGCCGTTCCTACACACTTTGATACCCCTAAGTATTTTCCGCAGATTGGCAGCAGTTTAATAATGACTCACGAAACTGCTACATATTGCGAGGAACACTTACAGAGCTTGGTCTCACTTAGACTTGATAGGTTCATCATATATCTGCACAAATTATTCACATCTTAGGAGCTACCTAAGACTATCCGCGGCAGTAAGTCCAAAACGTGTGGGGTAAGATGTTGTTAAAAATGACTGGGTCTTCATGGCGCATTTTACCGCCAGAAAAATAAAAGCTGATTAGAGTTCTATCTAATCTGTTATCACGTTATCGCGGTTCAAACGGTAACTAGGAGTCAGTTCAGAGGCATATTTTTTTGCAAATGATGAGATTTCTCAATTCGGTGTAGCTTCAGATAGCAACAACTTATTTATGTTTTCATCTATTTTCGTTCGATATAACTCTATCAATCAAGTCAGCTAAATTTTCAAGATTTACTTTATACCATACATCTCGTGTTATGAGGCGCTGTCGCTCTGCTTTAGTGTATGCACATCCTTTTCCCTTCATTTTCTAATGTTGAGGTGAAGTTAGTGTAAGGCATACCTTCTGGTGGTTGTTACCACTAGTAGACACAATGCTTAACTAATTTTGCTACGTCAGTTTTCTATTACTGTCACCAATAGAATATGAAGCTTCTAAAGGCATGCAGGTGACCGCGACATTTAATTTCCATCTCAGTACCATCGATTTAGATTACCATTTTTCTCGAAGATTTTATTAGGCCTCAAAAAGAATATTATGAGAACTGATCCTTGTTGGATTCTATGGCTATTGGCATATTTAGTCATTTTGTACTTGATTTACTCGAATCTTAAGCCCTTGCCAATAAATATTATCATGAAAAACTTGACGATTTGCTCAGCAGAGTAGTCCAGTTAACCGCGCAAGATAATAGAAAACATTTGGCTCCTGAGCATAGGTATGACCTTTTCATAACAATAATGGTGCCAAGAAGGTTTACAACGCATGTCCGCGATATTGATTTTTGCCTCTGTGAAGAGTGTTTTTTAATGCGAATGAACCTTCTTTTTGCTCATTACAAGAACTGAAAAGCGCTGGGGGGAATTAGAAAGGAGTGACAGCAGATTTAGCGATGATCGTTGTCGCTAATACCATGTCTACCCGCGCATGCGTATTTTTCGTTCTCTCAGCAGACGACAAATTATAGAGGACGAGGCTGGTAGGGGCACGGGGCGATTGCTAAGAAAGATGATAAAAGGAAAAGGAAAGGAAACAATGTTGGAGGAAAACGGAAACCCGCGAACTTATACGCAGCGCTTAGGCTAGCCGATACCAACGGTTGTGGCATTGTTTTCGAGGAAATCGCAGGACTCCCAATTCCCGCTTTATTTTAAGGAAGAAAAAAAAATTGCAGGCTATTGTTGTTCTTGCTGCTGCGGTTGCAGCTTCGCTACTCGATGCTGGACATTGAGAAGTGGTTGCCCTTCGGCATCGTAACTCCTGCCATTGTTGATGTTGATGTTCACGTTTAGAAGCTTTAAGCGAGTCTGTGAGTGAGGGTAGGAGGATGTTGAGGGCGGAGTTGAATGGAGAGGGGAAAGGAAGGATATCTTGCAAGCGTTAAAGGCGAGATAACTGTAGACTTATTGAGAATGAGGCGAAGCCCTTTTTTTGGCCCCATTGAACTTATCGAAAAATATGCAGCAAGTCGGTTGTACTCACAGACAGGCACATTGAAGTAAAAGCGGTTGCAAAGATAACGAGCGAGTGCGCGCTCTCGGGAATGGGGACAAGTATATGCGAGAACAGCATCGCCCAGAGTTGATAGCTGCAGCACCCGAGAAGCTTGCGGCCGGCTAAAGAGAGAGCAGACTACCCTCTGCGGCTGCCGGACAGAGTAGTACTAGCAATGATAGGAGTGGACAATAAAGAGGGTATACAGGAGGAGGAAAGGGAAGGGTATGAGGAGTGGCTAGAGCCGGAAGCCCAATCCCAGCAAAATAAACCACTACCGCCACCACCAGGAGAGCTAAGAGAGAGTATAGAGTTTTCAGCCGAGTGGAGACTGCGACGGGCTAGGCGTTTGTCATCGCTGTGCGCGCCCTCAAGCGTTGTATTGGCTTTCGAATCCCTTCGGCGCCACCAACAAAGCCGATTTCTGTCATTCGACTATAATATAGTTGCATCTATCAGTAACAATACAACAATCGCTATCGGATTTGCGTGTCCGCAATAGAGAGAAACAACTAGAGTTACAATCGCTTTGCGTCAAAACGCTATTGTGCAAAGGAAAAACCGCCGGTAACCCAATTGACCAGCCAATCAAGCATCACTTAAATCCTCCATAACGTTTTCATTTGCTTTGCATAGCGGCAGGTACCGTCGTCCGTTGGTCATTGTCGACGTCCTGTTGATCATCGTTTTTGCTGTTCGTCACGTAAAACGCGCATTTCGTATCGTATCGTGGTATTAAGGGTGGACTACTATTTAGACCGGGGCGTTGACCGCGACACAATTTATCATGACAGAAGCAGTGAGTGGTGGCCATGGGTCGTACGCCGGAGGCCGAGAGGAAGCAAAAAGCCCGCAGGTCTAGTTTAACTATCACTGCTACTATTGGCGGTCGAATTGAGCAGAAAGTATTTCTCAATTCACCCGACTTGAAATGCAGGTTTTACAATTACTGCTGTAGCGAAGGGAATAGAAGATGAGTGCGGTGCTACAGCGTTGGTGTATGGGAGCTCTCACAGCTAGAGGGTGAGCAACAACCCACCTACACGTCCATCACTCCTAAGCAGTACACATGATACAGGACAGTGAATATAGAACCTTAATAGTAGTAGGTCGCATACTAGTGATATATGTAGTGACGACTGAGAGGAACTGAGGAGCCGAAATGGCCGGAGGCGGCAAAACGCTCAAGATACAGCTGATGCTGGAAAAGTGCACAGAAGGACATGAATCTAACGGAACGCCGACGCCTGCCGACAACAACGAAAGCGGCAAATTCAGAAAAGAAGTCTTCTACAAGGTAAGCCATCCAGTTTGTTCGTCTAGCAGATAGACACAAACTGATAAATCTCAAGCGCGGCTATGACAGCAGTGTCAATAATAGCAATACACGGCACTAGCTTAGCAGCCTGGAGCAGAACGAGGACGAGTTTACGTGGGATGAAGAATCAGCGGGCATCTTTTCGGAAGTGGGAAAAGTTCGATCGCGGCCTGTGGACACACCGAAGGCATAGCAAGAATTTTCAAGGAGTGTGTCCTTTGTCTAACCAATTACCGGAAATCTTATTTACGTAGACTTATTAGCCTAGCCCTTCGACTGAGTTTTCCACTTAAGACCCCATCCTAGCTTCCAGTCACCAAATTCATCAATACATTTTACTCTTCGGGGATTATAGTTACTGCGGAGTTCCGTAATGGCTTCCAGGATGATTGACTGCATTAGATCTCGAAATATCGACAAGAGTATGTCAGCTAATAATGTGAGCATTTTTCTGACAGTGAAATCGGGCTTGCTCCCAACATGTCTTGTAACTACATAGGTATTAGCTACGGAGACCCCTCTCTCGTCTGCTAACGGATCCGTTTCTAGGTTGAACGATAACAACGACAGCTAGATTCCATAAATTGTCGTCCAATGAATTGTGCCATGCTTGCGTATACCTATCCAGCAAGATAGTCGAGCAAACGGGTTAACCTCAATCCTTCTCCGTGCTTGAAAGATGAATTGCGTGTAAACCCATTTCTTTGTTTTTAATCGGTTCCTTTTCTGAACAAGATTGAAGGATCGCTAAAGAGTTGGAGAAGTAAATAGATAGAATTTGTCTCAGAAGACTACCTTTAGTGCTATTGTACGAGATTCGAACAGAAAAGGAAAGGCATCTTTAGGTAACGGCCTGAATACGACTTTCACCCGACTACCAAATATTGGATCACGTACTTCAAGCGCTGTCAAAAATTAAGTTGTACAGCAGGTACGTTTGCACGTTAAACAGCACACCTTGTTTTTGACATGCAGTCTTAATAAATTTGTAAGCTCTAACGCCTTTTATCGGATTTATACCACCGACAAGTGCCAAATATATTAAGCCCTTCTGCAGGACACACGGAAACCCATTTTTGCGATTTGCGGTGGAATCTAGGCTCTGAGAGCCGTATTAAATAGAGTGTTGACCAAATAAAGGGAATGCTTTGGTAATAAAATTAATTAGAAGGACTACTCTGGGGTACTACTTCTTTAGTACGCACACGGTTTTGTATGCCTCTGAGGCCACGTATAACAGAGGCAGTGGCTAGTCTCTGTTAAAAACAGCTAGCGACAAAGTGTGGATCGCAAAGTTCTCGACCGCTGGTTATGATACATGATCCTATTATTTGACCGCTCCTGTATTATTTGAGGTTTTTTTTTTAGAGACAAGCGTTTCAGAGTTACAATTTTTGCGTTTTTTAATAAATTAAATAAATGTTGTGGGTCAGACATATAAAACACAGTAATATTCTATTTTATGGACCGAGATTGTGTATTAAAATCAGGCGAGGCACAGAACCACTTGGACCAGAGGCGCCTAGTTCAATTGACCAAACATCAAAATGGAGAAAGAACGGCTACAAAGAGACGCGTCGGAGCGACCAAAGGCAACGTATTTTATGTCTCGACATATATATATATATCTTATATCAGGAATGTTCTCTCACAGTGTGAAATAAAATATGTATTGAAGACTTTACACTGATGGCTTGAAAAGCCAGATAAATTTCGACGGTACCAAGATTGCTCTATAACACGCAAGTGGTTTGGCACGCTGTAGTTCACATAAAGTAATGGACAAGCACTGGAAAGCCCGTATATTCGTAGCCATGCTGATAATGAAGCTATGATATTGGCTTCGAGTCTCGAAAGAGCCGCAAAAGAAGGCAAATGACTGCTTTAATAAAGGATTTTGCAATCAACGTAGAAAACCGGCTTCTATTTGATGCAGCCGGGGACGATTCCAGTTATTTTGGCACTGGAAGCACTGGAAGTAGCACTAATGCGAGTACCATAATTTAATTGTTATTGGGTAAATGGAAGCAGCTGAGTATCGTTAAGTATTATGATAAAAACTTGCCAGACTTGCAGGGTAGAGCTTAGGAGGTTTAATATGTAGACATACATTTGTGATTTCCGCTTCTACGACTATACACATATACAAGCATATTGACCCACTGTTGTCAAACAACCACTCGTGTGGAGAAGCATGATCTCGCCTAGTCTAAACTGGTCACCCGTGTATGTTGTTGTTGCATGTATGTATGTATGTATGTATGTTCCGTACATAGCCATAGCAGTGGCTTTAAAGGCTTAGTCGTTTCACGTACCTGTCACTAAGAGCGATTTATAGCGGAACGAGCAAACAGAGGTTCGCTGGAAGGACACAGTTATATACTGGTGTTAATGAAATAATTACATTGTTAAGATTCAAAAAACAAAGAAGACCTGACAAGTTTATTTTGAGGAGATAACCGAAACAAGTGTCAGGATTCATGCAAAGTGTTCATATCATGTACAGGACGCCCTGGTGCATTTCAAGGCTTGTTGTTGGGTTGTATATGAAACAAATAAAAAGAAGCTGATCTACGTTTTCATACATTGGTCATCGCTTGCGCGTTCATTTTATTTGGCTGGGATACATTGGATAAGTTTTACTAAGGGTGTTGAGTCGTTAATAGGATCTTCCTGCATAAATGTCAAGCTGGAAAAATCAGCTAACCATTTAACAGATGTCTGTGTGTGTGCCATGGCTAAGCGTTTGCCATGTCATTGACATTTTACCCGCATCGTCCCTGAAGCGTAAGAGCGCTAGGAACACTTACTTAACGAACAACAGCGAAACCAGAACTGTGCTTGTGATTCCCAATATGAATGTACTTTTTTTTAACCTGCTACACAAATGTTTAGACTAAGCATTACATAGCCAATCAACACAAACAGGCAGAGTAGTTTTTCTATAATTACATTGGAAGTCTCTCACTTAATTGGATGGTCGAGATACGAAAAAATGAATTTTAGGATAATTAGTATAGTATGAATGAGCATACTCTCCTCTAGCATAGTAGCAATGGTAATTATGATCATTGCAGCTAGTATAGATAACCTAACAGATATTACGTAACGCTTAAGTATTTTATTAGTGTTTCGTTGTGTAGTCTAACGTGTAGTGGATACGGCGACTTTGGGCCAATACTTGCGCAACCGTCGTTGATTAAGCACATTTGTTTGATGGTGGTAATGCCGATGTATGCAAGATATGGCGGCTAAACACGATCATATATAGCATGGATAATTAGTTACGTTAGAATTAAGTGTAATAACGGTTATTATATCGTTTTTATTTCGGTCGGAGAAACAATGCGCACATTTTTTTCCCTTCTGTTCTAGATCACAACGTAACTTGTAGGTACACTAATACCTAGGCCATTCGCAGGTCCCTACCCAGTGTAGCAAAACTTTATGTGGGCCTATGGTAGAGGAATCAATCTTTGACCTGCCTTATTTGGCAGCAAGTTATTAGTAGAATATCAGCTTCTCTAGACATAATCGCAGTTCTTTTTAAGCAGTGATTTATATGGTTCCGCTTCTGGGCTCAAATGTAAAAAGTGATCTTGTAGATGAACTTCTAAAATCACCCCTCAACTTGTTTTTACGTCTCACGTGTAATGAGATAGTAATGTAATGAAGCAAAAAAAAAAAAATTACTTACTGCTGGTATTCTTGCTACACCCTCTGATTTCTTAGGTACCCTTTCACTGGCTTAAAACGTATCATTATCAGTGGTTCTAACGGGAAACGATAGATGGCAAAAATCCTAGCGTAACGTAATTACTGGGAAACTTACCATGTCTGAGTCATCGGGTTGCTACAAAGACATCGGCGAACCGGTTTCTCCCTGCTCTTGGCTTAGGTTTTCAACCAAAGGCCAACCCTCAAACGCCTGAAGTGTTTGTAGTTTTCGGCTCTGAAATCTTTTACTGTCCATTGCTAAAACTACTCGTACCTTGATATAAGCGCGCTCGCCCTTATAAACGTGCCTATAAACATCTATGCCGCTACTATTCGCTCGCAAAGCCATTATTACTTAAGGCTTGAGTAGCACAGTTAGGTTTAGAATGCAACTTTTCTCCAAGTCTTGCAAAATTATTTACACAGTGAAATAACTGACGCAGCGGTTCGCGGCCCGCTAAACGTGCGAGGTCTATGGTTTTGGTTATTCTATGTATTTCTCTGAAGTGTTCTGCTTTCGCCCTGCTCCTATACCCTTTTACGCTGTCCAACTGTAACCTCGTGTAAAAAAACCTAAAAGTAATGCGCTCCAACTATTGATATTGTCTCATAGACCTGCCGCGCTAAAAGCTCAATAATGCATATTTGTGATTGACCCAAAAGCCTACATTATAGAACAGGGGCAGATTAACAGCACTCATAAGAGGCAAATATTCAATAGTGGCTCATTTTAAAATATTACCGACACATGCGTATACGCGTAGGTGTGTGTATATGTATCTCGAAAGAGCGCTGGTATTAGTGGCGGCGGCGACCTTTGTCCTTATACTATTGCTGCTGTTTGTATAGGTAAATCGTGTGAACTTAGTTATTTTTGTGGTGAGACATCGCGTGCTTACTTTGCTGCAGCGGATTATTTCATTTATTAAAGTGACACAGAGAAAATCCAGTGGTCGATGACTTTTGTACTGATACAGAATTAGAAGCATCAGGACCCTAGGCGAACGAAGGAAGCTGGCTAGAATAGAATTTGCCTTATTATATACAAATGCGGTCTCCGCAGCCTGCTAGAACAGAAAAACTCTGTATGACAGCCGGATCAGTCGAACACAGAGGTGGTACTCGAATAGTTTCATACGACCAATCAATAATATTTTGAGAGGATTAGATGCTCCGGATTTCTTTCAAGTATTTCATGGTGTTACACAATTATCTGTATCTTAATAGGAAAACAATTTTCGGATCAATCGAAATCAAGCTAATATCTTTCCTCATGTGATTGATGCAGAGTTGCTACACCTAGGCGCCCAGGACCCCTTAGTACTGTAGTACAATTCAACTCTTGATCATTATCACTAATAGCCGACATCGATTCCTTCACTATTTAATCATAAGTATATTCGACGAACGTCCGAAATTCCGTCTCAGAAAAAGGCAGCTTAGGACCTAAGATCAGCAGCTTTTTGAAATATCGCACAGGATGTCCTATATAGGTTAACAGGTGTGTGGTTCTTGCGGCTGTATTTTATTGCATATTTAAAATATATTTCTTTTTAAACGCTAGTTTTATCGCTCGTCTGAACGTAAAGAAGATTGCGACTCGATGCGTCTACCGCTTTGTTCAAAGAAACAAATCTTTTGCTTGTTAAATAATGACGGGAAATTCAAAAACTTAGCCGGTACGAATCATCGTATATTATCACGCGGTCGTAAAACAAACACACCAGCTAATCATGATAGCAAATTTGTATTTTTACTAATCGTGTAAATTGTGTGCTATGGAACATATGCGAATCAGACCTATATTATTCAGACATAGTTATATATAAAAATATATAGAATTCGAATTGTACTCTAAATAGAGGCTCCCTTATAACTGACCTTCGCTTGAACGTCCTCCACGGTCTGAAAATTTAAAAATATTCTGTGCCAGCTCGTTTGAACGCCCCTGAGTATTGGATCACGCAGCTGTAACAGGCCGATAAGCTAATCCGCCCAGTTTATTTGTAAGTGATAGTTTTGCCGATGGTCTCTATGGGCTTCCAGCATATATGCGTATGTGTTTATTCACGGATCCGATTGCACGGAAAGGTTTCTAAAATTATCTATATGCTATTAAAATGTTATTAGAATTGTTAGAAGTAGCTGGAGCTTATGCGACTTCGCAGATCCCCAACTGTTAGGCCAAAAGTTTTTCGCCGATTGACTGATATGCCTATTACATAAGTATAACGGATATTAAATCTACAAGTTAAAGAAAATAGCAGCTGCTAGTTAGCTGAGGCTTCCTTCTGAATTAGGCAATGGGATGTATGCTGTATGTACGGTCGGGGCGTGCAAACATTCCGTGATGTTGTCAGATCCGATTACCAATGCAGGGTCGTCACGGATCAAGAGCAGATTAACAGTGGACCAACTGGCTGGCTCTGGCGTAACCTATTGTTAATGATTTCGTACATCTTAAAAATAGGTTTAGCAGCTTGGGCTGATCGGTTGACTCCATTCTTGCATACTAGACAGGAATAAGTGCAGTGAAAGTGTCTATAGCAGGTGTGGTGAACGTCATCTATCCAACATCCGATGCCTACTAAGCCGCTTATCCAGCCGGCAAGACTCTGCTAGTAAATACTGATTTCATCGAACGTTCGGCGCTGACCGCGAACTACTATAAGCCGCTAATCTCTCGAGTTCACAGTAGTTCGCTTTCCAGTTATCCGTAGAGGGCGATCTTCGGTGGTAAGCATAGCTCCTTTTTTGTTACTCCTGCTGCCGTTTCGACCAGTGCCATCGGCCTATGACGGAGTCAAACGAGTAATCTCCACTTCTTACAGCTTATCCAGTCTCTGGGAGAAAGAGCATAGGTCCGCCCGTCAGTGGGTGTTTAAGATTTGAACAAAAACTGTTATTACTCCTTGTCGCTGCAGTAACACCAATTGATTTACTATTGTCAGTACGATATGTTTTATGTGACTTCGATTATTATTACAGCCAAGTAGGAGAGCGAGAAAATAACTAAGAAATTGAGTAAACATGATTGCTATTTCAGCTTGAGCTGAACGCAAAAAATAGCACTAGTAATTTAGTTAAATTTGTCCCAAGAAGCTAAATCATTAGCACAAAATGTAACTACAGCCGTTAGCGACAACGACTGCTTTTCAGATTCGGTAAGTGGTAGGGCAATTGAAGAGTTACTGATAATAATAGCAGTAGTTATGATGACTTCAGTTCAGTAAAGCATCGATAATACTTGTCGAATTAATTCACAAGCAATACGGCAGTTATAATAGAGAGGGCAAGTCACCGAAGCGCGACTATCCTAATTTGTGTTGGTCTCCCTTCTCTTTACGCGCGTGTCCACGTCCACGTCCACATGCATTACTAGGCCTGAATAATAGGGCTTTTATGGGAAGTGCTACACGTCCTCCGTGAGCCCTGACGCAATCTGCTATATAACGTTGCTAAGCCACAACTTACAATGCCAAAAGGATAGAGCTTTTATCCTCGAGCGATTGAGCAGCGCGTCTAAACCTGTGATCGGTGAAGAAAGGCTTAACGGCTAGGTGATACAACAGGCATCATCAACATTCGCCTTAAACAACAGAGTGGGCATTTAAAATAATCCAGCCCGGTAATAAACAGTGTATCTTCGTTGTATAATTCACATGTGTGGTAAGGAAAAAAAATCGTGCGCGAAATGGAAAAACAGCGTCATGCGCTAATGCAACGAGGTGCGCTGCCCTCGTGGCGGAAGGCGACCATCCAACTAATTGTAACTATACAGAGAATGACCGAAATAGATGGGGCTGATATGAAATACAGAAGCCTTAGCTATAAGGTAAGAATAGGCTACCCGACTGGACATTACTTGGCTGGATAGTTGCGCAAGCGTCTCTTTCTTCGTAACTACTTGAATAAACAAATTGTTTGAACGAATACAATAAAACTGCAATAATCGAAAAATAACTGCAACAATTGTAACTATGCTAACCGGAAATGCGTCTTTAGTGGTTTCCGATAGGCTAAAAGGCTTCAGACGGTGCTTTCTACCTCTCACATTTTAAAAGGAGAGGCTCATATCGCTACAATAATCTAGCCAAGCTATAGTCTACTAGTAAATTCTTCATTTTTGAACGTAGTGTAAATTAATTTTAGCAGGAATTTCTTTATTTTTATAATTTACAGGGATTCATTAATCAATATGTTACCGTTTCGTGTAACTTATCGGTTCCGTACAATTTTTCATACTCGTGAAGGACAAGGTCCAACTTCACGAAGTGTTTTGACCTTTACCGAAGTCAGACATCTAATCCTAGTGCGATTAGCCAAAAACTGTGCAGTTCAACGTTTACCTTAATGAGAAAATACAAGTTTTCGAATATATACCAAAGAGAGCTTAAAGTATCCTCTATAAAGTTCACTTCTACGCCATGGGAATAGGACTCCTTCGTATAGTTGTCTAATTGCAAGCCAAAGACTCTTAGCAACAAGCAGACCGCTTACAACTGTAACGTTTAATTTCACGGAGCCGCTCATTTGCCGTGGAGCGATCAGCTTCTAGGAACATAATGCCTTTATTTATGTCGAACCGATTAATATCGCTATCAGATGATTTGTACTTATTAAGACCATTCCTGCGCGTACTCTACCACGGCTTTATTTGCCAATCGGACGTCAAGCTACGCGTCGGAAAACGTGTTCAATCAGCACAGCATTCGATAAATGTTTTGCCCTTTTTTCATTTAATCACATTAACGTTTTGTTATTGCGCCTATTGAAGCAGCTCGCTTTGTTCAAATCACCCGACTTCAGTAGCCATAGGGTAACAGCTGCAGTGATTGCATCTTGACAAAGCCAACTGGGACGCCTATGTTGAGTGCGTTTCGCACTTGAATCACCTATTAATTTTAGGTTCCTCATTTGTTTTTGATCGGCATAAATAAAAATCATCTGCAAGTGCTACTACGATCAGCAAACATTGCCCTGCTATCGAACTCGTACATATCCATAGGTACGCCGTAATTATATAAAGGAATTTAACTTTACAATGTTTGTATGATTCATTAGTTCACTAATCTCTTCGTTTAAAGCACGACACGTATAGACAATGATGGCTGTACATCATGCACCCAATTAAAATCAGAAATAACCTCAATTGATTTAGTTTTGCCAGCTCAATACAACAACTGTCAAATGAAATTTGACAGTGTATATGGCTGTATCCAGTGAAGAAAGTCTCGATATTATTTTCGAATCAAAGGAATGGGCTGGGGGTCAGAATGGCATTATATCAAAACCGTTCGGTCTCTGTAAATAGCGAACGTAGGGTTCTCAATTCGAATATTTCGAATTAAATTTCTAAATAATGCCTGCTGTGATTGCTTTTAATTGAATCGGATAGGGCATACATTTGCCGCAGTCGAATGTGCATTGGGAAAATGAGGCTATATGGTCATCTTGATTTAATTTACCTACCAAATTTTGATTGGAAATTTTAACGAATTTTTAGATGCACATAAATCAAAAGTTTGGGGCAGTTCACATTTTGAATTTTTCAAAAAGCAGGGTTATATGGAACAGCATAATGTTCCTTTGCATCAAACCTTTGTCGAACATTAAAAATATAAGGTAGCGAGTCTATACTTCTTCTTCAATTGAAAGAATAAGTGACTTTAGAACACAATGACTCGTAGAAGGGCGTACATGCGTATTGATACCTAGCGAATTTACACCAGATGTAATTATTACCAATGACGTATCCAACGCGGTTTTTCTTGAAATAAATTGACGATTTTATCTGTATGACGCGTCGTTCGGGCAAGCAACATTCGAGACCTATGCGTGACATTGTGGATGATCACGATTGTGGGACAGAACTTACCAGAAATAGGGGTCTGTAGTAGAAGAATTGGGCATAACCGCGACAGCTATACAAACTAGAGAGCAGTTGGGCTGGTTAGGAAATTGTGCGCACGTTGTTACTATGCTTCCTCACTTCCTTACTGACGAGGCACAACTCATAGATGTGTTCGTATCTGGGCCCTTCAATTACACTGCACAAAAATGTAAATTAATAAGATCATGATAAAAATTTATGAAAGACGAATTAGAATTCTTGGCTTGCTTGGTAGTAGGTGATTATAAAGTTTCGGCCTGGTTGGCCGCGGGAAACATTTTCCTTGTATTTTTGTTGAGTTATTAACTTACCTGTATCGCATCATTGGTGTACCATATGTGGCCCCCTTAATTTTCATGTCTCACATATAATGAGATAATAATATAGTGGCAAAAAATTATGCGATTACGCACGAAATTACTTAACGCTGAAGTTTCGCTCATTCTTCTAACGACAGCGCTAGGCAAATTTGATCCTATACGGCTACATAATTCCTCATATCATCATGAAGTCGAAGCGAAAAATCAATTTAAAAAAGAATTGATTTTCCGCTTCGACTTCGATTGAGCCGAATTGAGCAACGTTGAGTTTTACGGTTTCTAAAGCTAATTTAACTATTTTTTCCAGGAAGTGTTATTAGATTGTACACAGTCGCCCGTAAGGGCGATGATCGGCATTGTAGACCCTGTTTTTTGCTACTTAATCACTCATTCTGTATCAGAAAAAAATACTTTATTCCATGTTAATTTCGATACTATATCGTCCTTGGTTCTCATTTTTAACGTGGTTACAAATTAATCGTAAAATGATTATATAAAAAAAAACATAATTGTTTGAATCAACTATTCGGGTAAGTATTTGAAAATATTCTATTTTTCCCAATAGTTAAGTGGAGTATGAAATATTAAAACAGTGGGATTGCCTATAGAGAGTACAATCTTAGTGCTTCTTAGATGAAAAGCAGAATCTGCAGGATGCCACATCAAAATATTTCTATATTTCGTCTTTAGAATCGGATCTAAATATAAGCAGATATTTCGACAAGCTTTTTCTATGCCCTAGAAGTGGTCAACATAGCCACAATCCCAAGCCAAAAGGATACTACTAATTATTTCGAAAATATGCTTTCTTTAATCCGCAAATAATTTTTTAACAATAATCATATGTAAAGTTGTACTGGTAGACGAAAATACGCTACGTCCGGAAAAATCGAGCAGAACTAAATTTTAGGCTGAATTAAAAAGAAAAACTCAAAGTAGCCAAAAAACTGAAAAATCTTAAATACACATTGGAACTTATCTGGACTATTAGTGACATTTTTCTCTATAAAACGGTAATCAAAAACGATTTTTTGAGCTACTTTGAGCGCTTTAAATCTGAATTCCATTGAGCATGTTTCGGATTGCCTCGTCAGGGTCGTTCTCCAACTTTTCAACACTGCCACAATTATACATCGCTGATATTGTACAGAAAAGGAAGCTTTTCATTTTAATGGAGGTTCGGGCAGTGCGGAAAGATTTAATAAGAAGTTCTGAAACAGCGCCCTGTTGTACCTCATGACGAGTTTATTGCTTTATTTAACAAAAAAGTGGGGCTTTCCTCTAGTACGGTGTAGTGGATGAAAGCGCGCCTGCCAAAGTTTTTCCCAGTTTGATGTATTACCTCGTACGTATTAAGACGCTTCTAACTATTGGATGAACCTGTTCGTTTCGTCAACCCTATCCCTTAAACCATATCATAACTTAAATTTTATTTTAACGCGATAAGTAGTAAATTTCGAAAAATTTAAGATTACTAGGATCACTTCGGGGTACCTCACGTGAGTTTTCCCACTAGCCGTTTTGTAGGCCCCTCTTATGAGGCATATTTGTATAATCCACAGTGGAATGGCTTCAGTTTCTTTTATCATGAGACTAAGCATGAGGCAATTATACGATACAGAGCCAAATGTTTTTAGCTTTGTTTCTCCATGTATGAGGAAGCAGCAGTCACTTGAATAACGACAGCGTTTTTGTACACTTTGTAATAAATACTAATGCGGGAAATCTCTAGCTTTTCAAGTTTGCTTACTCCTTTAGTTACGACCGTGCAACGAAACTGTGATACATCGAAATGCTGGTTAGTTATTATAATACGTTGGTCAAAACAAGCAAGTAGAATCTTCCAAATAAAACACTCAAATTTAATGAATTACCGTTTATTTACAGCTGGTACCCCTATTAAAAATACTATCGTATTATAGCGATATTCTCGATTTAGTTAGAATCTCGCGGTTACGCTCCACGATACTCACTCACGCCTTTTCCCAACAGGGATCAAGTATTACATGAATGAGAAGGCTTACCACACTCGGAAGTTGTAAGACAGCTCAAATTCTCCCGTTGAGATAACTAGACGAAGTACCGAATGTTTTTGTCTCGAAGGCACGCTTTAACATTCAGTAAAGGTCTATGACCCCCTGTGTACAAAAAAAAAGCGGATTTTTTTTTTTTTTTTTTTTTAATCTAAGAAGACTTTGGAAGTAAAGAATTAGGACGGGAACAGTTCCATAGTCCCGCTCCACTAAACTTTAGGGTTCACTAAAAGTCAGTATAACACACGATTTACATCAAAACGATAATCACATCACTGTAAGGTCAGATAGGCGAACGGGCTTCTCAAAAATTGACATGTTTTTTTTTCTTCTGAAATTTAAAATGTACTTATATCTAGTAATAGAGAAATGAACAGAAGCACGTTCGCCTATACTGGCCGGACTACATTTCTCAATATCCGTCCGGCGGCTTTAAGCCTACGCTACGTTTTTGGACCAGATCAGTATAATAATTGTTAAGTAAGCTCTTAAAGTGTACAAGCTTAGACACCACTTTAGTAGATAGTTGAACATTAATAGAAATCAACTAAATTGAACAAATCATTTTTAGGGAGATGGCGCGCGTTTCGATTTGGACACGACTATTAAATTCAACATTAATGGTACTTATGAGCTCAGTATTATCTTCAGGCCCGTTGTTCGTATTGAGTAAGTATTTCAGCTTGGAATACAGGTAACAACAGCTTTGAGCATATTATTTCTTGCCACTATTTGTTTTCTTCTACTCTGGGTTAAGACTTTTGCCTTTCGCTCTCTCTGTTTTTCTCTCTCTCTTCTTCTCTGTCTGTCTGATCCTTATGGATTTCCCATTCGTCCGTCGTGTAGCGAACAGAATTTTATCTCAAGTTCCCGACGACAAAAATTCCGAGTGCATTTTCAGTATTTACTTTCTTTTTGCAAAGGTCAAAAAGCAGTTGGAGCAGCGTACGATGTAAGCCTATATTTGAGAAAGCTGCCTAAAGTGGGTTGTGATGTTCAATAATAACATCTAGAAATTAGAAGAGGCATACCGCTCCGGTCGGCCATCCGAAGCCCATTAACATCGTATAATGGTGATTATGAGGAAATATGGCTGGCAAACAAAATGGACTAGCTGAAAAGATGGTCTGGAGCCATATGGCTTAAGGTCGACACCTTACAGCTACCGAATTCGCTTAAAGATTAGGAGTCTGGGTACCTACAATTTTGAGCGAAGAGCACTAGAAAACATAGCTCCATATTACCTTTTAAAATCTCGACTGGTACCAGGCAACACGCAATTACAATGACAGCTCTCTACAAAACAGTGTTATTAGCGTAGAAAAATGGTATGTCGATGTCGATATGGAGCAGATACTTCTGAATTCATTGTTAAGCCAGATATCAATTGTGAATAGATTTACATTTGTTTAGACGGGAAAGGTCTTACCCACTGAGAACTTTCTGAGAGAAATAAAACAACTAATAAACATTTTTGGCGAGACCATCTTTCTTGTAAAATCTAATAGGTAAAGCAATGTCGTTTCTCTCCGCTCCCTTACACGTGGCAAAAGGCATTAAGCTCGCCCCCCCCCCCCCCCCCCCCAAAAGCCTGAACACGCGATCCTTATGCATTTACCAATATTTGC
>NW_019214178.1:92010-123198 GCF_002532875.2 Varroa jacobsoni | reverse complement strand
CCAAAAGCCTGAACACGCGATCCTTATGCATTTACCAATATTTGCAAAATCTTACGCCGACAAAAATTCCACTGTCTTAAACTACTGACGAAAAAAAATTCTAGCAGGACATTTGACGGTAAAGAGGGTCTCAAAAATCGACTGCATGATTTCTTCAATATCCGGTCTGCGCATTTTTGGCTAAAGAGAATCGAAATTTTGTCCTAGAAACGGGGATGGCGTAACGGAAATCACGTAGTAAATTTCAAGTGGAACTATGCTAGGTGAACAAATCTACGTATCTAATATGAAATATATCTAAATAGCATTGGAGAACTTTCAGTGAGATACTTACGGCTAGCGCATACTATCGAGTTTTTCCTCGTTTCTAACCATGTGGCCGAAACTTAATGATATTAAATTATATATATATATATATATAAAATTAAAAAAATAAATTAAATAATATTAAACCCATTTGTGATCTCAGTAAAAATGACGTATTCATATCGAAATTATCATTTTAGCGCCGCCGCTAAAATAGCTTTTCAGCTATTCTTTACACTACACTGAGGACCTGTACAATACCACAGCAAAAGATGAGCTTTCGGCGATTCGTAGGAGTTAATTTCCCAAAATCATATATGAAATCAAAGCAAAAGAAAAGGCGCAGACAGCTTTACTTGTTGAACGCGCGAAGTCTTCTCATTACTAAGGAGCTGTATGAAATGTGTAAAATAGCACGGCCTTGTTGGGCTTGAGCACCCTTAACTATAGGCTACATTTGCCCCTGATTGCGTAACGCCCAAATTTAACAGTTAAGCATGGATCTATTTTAAGTAGAAAACAATAGCTAACACCAGAGTGGTTTACGCTCGATGTTACCAATAATAATTCTAATTTGAGTAACTCGGCTTCATTGATCTTAAATCACACGAACAAAAGCTCAAGACCGTTCTTGTGTGAAGTGCTTCAGAACGACCGCGCTGTTCTAGAACACTAGCGCATAAATAATAGAAACAGCTTTTTTTCATTGACGACGGCATAAATTTAAAGGATGGTTATGTTCTGCTCGAGAGATGAAGATATATGATAGTTTTGTATATGGTGATCAAGCCACCACTCAGCCAAACCGGGGAATATCCTTTTGAAAAATCGTATATTTAACGTATCCTCATGTAGAGCTAGAAAATAGAATGCTAGTTGCCCGCAGATCGTACGTATCGCCATAAACGCGAAACGGCATATCAATGTACATAGCAATAAAAAGATCACCTCAAAACCATCTCATACTAGCTGCTCATAGCAAATAGGTTTTATGAGCAGCTCTACGTAAGGAATGTATTAGTAGCATTCCTTGCCAACTTAATTTTTCTCCTGTGGCAGACGAGAGTGATCAATGATGGGGGGGGGGAGACAAGGCGTGAGGTGTCACGAGCTCGCAGAACAGTCTGATCGCATAATAAAACTGTAATATTGCATCCTTAAAGCGGACAGACGGTTGGCTGTTCAATGTTTTACTTAGTTGAATGATATTTCAACAAGTAAGTTCAGTTCTAATCAGTTCTTTAAATACTTTTGCGCCTTTATTTCTAGGCGCATGGAGATCATGGGCGATGTGAAGACACCGTCAGAAAAGAGTCGTGATCTTGAAAGCGTGACGTACGTAGCGTACTTCGATACGAAAGCGAAACAGAACAGTAAAAACGGGAAAAGAGATAAGATTCACATCTTCCTGGATGTACGTCGACCACAAATATGTTTCACGATAGAAATATAGGCCCATTAGGTACATACGTGTAACGAAAAAGTGGGCCCCTACTATTGAGCGTTGCCAAAGGATGAACGCAACAGATTTGCATTCGTTCTTAATTATTGCATTGTACACAGTTGTTTCTTTCGTATATCGCTTATTTCCGTCTTCATTTTATAATCCATTTGCATTCCACTTGTAATCAAGTGATATGTACGGTGAAGTTAGTCCTTCTCCGTTATCCTTAACTGATAAAGAAAAAGTTACCTAATGCCAAGAGCTTTGTTGCATTTGTTTGCATTGTTTATATAGCGAACGTTATGATAAACGACAAACCTCCGTTATGCGCAGTCAAATATGAAATTATTGTGTACAAGAAGTAAATAGTGATTCAACAGCGATTTTTCTTTGATTTATGTGTCCTCATAAATGGTGATAGCTTGGCGAATATGGCCCATTGAATTTCGACCTGCAGGCTAAATACTACCGAGAAAAGGACAATCACGCAGTCTGGGGCAATCAACTTCATCATATCGACCTCGAGGCTTTCTGCAGTGGTGGAGAGGTAAACTCTAATAGAACCTGGGTTATGCCATTCTTCTTTTATGTAACATCGTCTCCGAGACGTATTTATAGATTTAAGTCCATAGAAGTTTGCGAATTTGGAACTATCGTAATTTTCACACACACTTCAGCCTTTGATCTATAATGGTTTCTTCAATTAAGTTGACGTTCTTTATTGAACCGCGAGATCGTAACAGAGCGGAAATTTCACCCTCTCCTTCCTTCCTTCCTTCCTTCCTTCCTTCCTTCCTTCCTTCCATTTACCCATTTATGACCTACTGAAAAAGCAATCTTTAGACGCTGTTTTTGGCGGCATTTATAGATTTCAAGCCATTCTGCATAATATCAGCTATTTGCTCAGGATTATACTGTTTACAAATGGATACGTTGCAGGTAAAGATATCGAAGATGCTGTTTTGGTAGGACCATCGTCAATCTAGCTCGACGACTCCCGCGGCCTCCGACAGCATTGCATTGACCGTCTACATCCATTCACCCAACAAGCCTCATTGTTACTATCCTTACCAATAATCAATTATGGTAATAACATAAATATTTATTTTAATGTATTGAGTAAAGTTTAAAGTATTGAGTAACGAAATGGGCAAAAAAAAGCACGTGCTTCTATTATGCAATATTTGTGACCAATGCAAACGCTCTAACTAGAGGTATCCATTGCCAGGTAACTGAAAGCTGCTAGAAGACCAAAAGAAATAGAATGATCCATCTTCCTCTATTATTACTATTGTAGCAACTTGCCGGTACTGAGTGGTGCGGATGTCCAGAAGTTACAAAAAAAAGAAAACGCTAGTAAAGCAGTTCAACAAATTGGTACGGTAATGGAGCTTCTTCAGAAGTAAATCATTAGAGGATTGACCTGACGAAGGTGTGCGTTCAATCTCTTATTTTCAATTGCTAATAAGCTTAGTTGAAATTTGAATAAATGGGACCCAACCCCAAGTATCCACGCTGCACTAGCGTGTACTTAGCCGACTGTAGTCCTGCTTTAGACAAGGCCATTTAATGTGAGCAAAGTGTCATGAAAAAATTACTCATTTAATACATTGTTAATTAACGACAGGCTTACGCAAGTCTTAGCATTAGAAGTATCGTAACATTGCTAGTAATGTAATCTAAACTAGCATCCTATAATAGGGCTAGCTACTACTCACGTTAAAGAAACCTGTTTCAGCCAAAAGCCAATACAGATCTACTGCATCGACTAGCCTGAACTTCCAGAAACATTCGGACGCGAAATATCGATACAAGTTAAGCGTCAAACGTTTTGGGGATAGGACGTTTTCAGTATTGTACGGGAAAATCATGTGAAAGCTTGTCTTCAGTTGTTGTTTCGACATATCGCATTAGCATTTGCGACGTTAACTACTATTGAATGCAAAGCGATGACCATCGAGAGCTCAATCAGATGCCAGCAGATCTTTCCGCCGAAGCCTTGATCACGAGTAGACTATGTAAAGGACAGTAACAACACTAGCAAAGAAAAATGATTATATATACAAAGATGATCTGAGAAACTAAATCCAAGTGAGATGGTCAGCACTGCGTGACACGAATTCCTGTGACAAACACATCAGCGTTTCAGCCAAGTTTGTGTACGGAGCACAAAAACGATATTTGCGTATGGGGCTATTGTCGACGAATTGGTGCTTCACAGAGTTTTGCTATAATTGTTTGGTACAGATTTGGTATTGTTTATTGCTTGTGCATAGCTGAATGCACCTAATTCGAAGAAAATCCAACATAAGCTAGAAGAAGAATCTAGAACGGCAAACTGTGATCAGCAGCCACGTTTTGTATCTCGAACCAATTTTTTCTTTTTTGTAATTTATGAATTTTAGCGTGTTTCGTTGTTACGAGCCGTTCAGCTTTGGAGTCTCAAAGAACGAATAATGCCTGTCCTGCAGGCGGCTCTTCGAGATAATCGCAATACTTTTGTGCCTACTCTCATTCGCACTTGTGGTAGTACCATAACGATCATCACTCAACAACTGAACATGCACATATATATCGTGATATAGGATATATGTGTGTCATGGATGTCCTGTTTGTTTCCCTACTCTATGTATCATAGAGTGCGTGATATTTATTGGTCGAATAAGAATAGATAGGCTATCCAGACTTTGCTCATTTCTGGATAATAGTTACAATAATCATGCCATGAAATGGGACGTAGTTAATGGCTGAATATAAAGCTGGGAAGTCGTTTCAGAAACTATTGCTAGCAGTAATAACACTATTCTACTATTATAACTATGTTATTGTCCTTATATTTGTCATCATTTTGTAGGTAAGGAGGGATCGGCCTCTGTACAGCCAGCATAGATCCCGGACTACAACGTACATCCATCACAACAACGATAAACATACATATATATGTTTTATGCACACACACACACACACACACACACACACACATATGTGTGTGTGTGCATAAAACGAAACACTCTGTTTTCAAAGCACACAAACAATAACGAAAACAGCGCTTTTATATACCCACATGCGTGTATGTAGATGGGGCAAAATTGAGGAGTGAACGGACCTAAAGGCGTGCTAATAATGGGTGAGAAACAGGAAAATTGGGATCTACGAAGCACGTAAGAGTATAGAGGTATGTGCGCTAGCGAAGACATCTGCCTGTTCGTCTGTATGTGCCCGTGTACGTGCCCCCGCAAGTGGGATACGACCCGGGTGGGAGACGAGCGGACAACTCGAAACAACAAATACAGCAAGCAAGAAGCTAACTAATAACCAATCTCTAATAGTAGCCATTATAACACAAAAATTGCTTCGACCAACGAAAGTGGCTAGCCGGTTGGTGCAGATTCTAATTTTATGGTCGCATAATAGACGGAAACAATGCCATTGGAGGCAACAGTAGCAATATCAAGAATAACGATAACTCGAAACAGCTTACAAGCTCATGTGCATCACACAGAACACCTTTAGTTACTCTGATGTCAGGATATAAACGTTGCTATGCGGTTAACCTGCGCTGACAATAGTTAGGCATTGAAGTGCTCGACGTAGGAGGCAAACTGATACTCAAAACGTTGTTACCAAACGCTTCACTTCAGGGGTCAAGCGACCGAGGACTAATTGCTTCCACGTCCCTTGAGACTACTTAGAATAAATTCATAGTTTGAGGAAACTTAGCTTCAACTGTGCATTTGTTTAAGTGGGCCCGTGATTTCTTTCGCTCTGTATAGAAAATATCGTTTTGCTGTTAGTTGCAATTTTCCTTCGTCAATTTATGCTGTTCTGGCGATTTAGTCTGCTATTTCGCGAATAAATTATGGAGAAAAACGGCGAAGCGTACATGCGTCTACAGCGCACAAACTTAAAATATACGAACCAAAGAGAATAAACAGGGTTTGATGGGATGTAATAAAAACCAGGTCGACTGCTAACTTGGAACATACGCACTTGTACATAAGTAATCCCCGAATTTTGTGTCGGACTCTGTATTAGAAGACACGGTTGAGCATCAGCAGGGTTCTTCTTGCATCGTCAATCACTAAGCATTTGTTATTTAGCATTGGATAGATAAATTACAGTTATCTTCGTCAGTAACAATTGATATAAAGGTTCTTTGCCAAGGAGTACTTTTCTAGCTTGTGATATATGTATCCCCGTATTACCTGCATATACAATAGTCATTTTGATGGTATAAACGACCATTTTAGCAGTAATAATTTATAACTAGCAGTTATTATCTCGGCGGGAACGGATAGCATCATTGTGGTTGGACTCGAAGCGTTTATACTCCCCAATACTCTATGATAACAACGTCAAGACTCGACAATAATTTTCATCACATTAATTGAATGAAATATACTTGATTCAGCAGGAACAAAAAATGGTGAACCATAGCGCATTGTCTGCCTGTGTTTCCTTGCGGGATGCGTCAGTTTACGACGTGACTAGTATGTCTGCAAGCTCGCATCGTCGCCCCAGGAACAAACCATGTTTTTACGTTCGTTCAAACATCATATGCCATTTGATTTCATGATGAACACGCGAAGGAGACGCGTACGGGTACTCCTCATCGTACATACGCGTGCCGGTACATATGGCCATGCCTATGGTCGAAAACAACTATATATCATTCATACTGGAGATCAGTACGAGACACGACAACAAAGAACAACAAACTATCATCTACTACAGACAAGGGTTTTCTGTGGAGCTCCGTGAAACGGTAACGAAAACACTCTGCGAATCGATAAAATTGACGCTCAATTATGCAAGGCCGTGATTTGAAGCAAGTGGTCCCCGAAAAGACGTGAAGCCGACACCGCCTAGCGTCTGTAGTGCAAATTAAACCTTTTGAGGTGAGAAAATAATTACAGACAGACTCCCACTTTTGTTGTTCAAAGACACGGACATAGGGTACTAAATTTCCTCCTTTAAACTTCCTTTAAACTGTTACTTTCGAAAACTATGTCGAAAAATAATGATCGCTTTTCTAGCTAGGTCCCATATATTACGAGTCGTGTCAGCCGTCGGCTGTTATCTGAAAGCTGAGAGTAGTCGTTTTCAACTTGTCAGAATACCCTTATTCAAACTTCAGATAGAGTGTGAGTAAAATTTTTATTATTTTACTACCACAGAAGACCAAATGCTGTTGAAGCCTATGAAAAGAATTGCTCTATTTATGGGATGAAATGGCCCGAAAATAGTTCTGTCGCTTTCGTTATGATAATTTCTATGTGAAAAATTCTGCCCGTAGTGGTCAACCAATTGTGGAAAAAGTTAATAAAATTATCGCGGAAGTTAAGAAGGACCGACACCTGCGTGGCTACAACATCTCCTAGGAGCTAATTCTTTACCAAAGACTTTTAAGAAGCTGGCTACAAAAACGCAAAGGAATCGAACTATTTCTAAAGCGGTTGATCCCGGATGATAAGAAGTTGACCATATGTGACAGTGCGTAAACTGCTCCACAATCTGAAAGACTGATGCCAAAGAAGGAAATTTATGCCCTTGGTGGAACCAGAAAAGTATTATGAATCGCTTCCACCGGACAAAACGACTGGATCGAATTTTTTTTTTTGTTTTTTTAACTAACGAGATAATTCGCCTTTAAAAAAAAACTCGACTAGACCTCGTACATCTTTGGGTGACCGGCAAAAATTGAAAAAACTTGGATGGGAATGCCTATTGTATCTACAGTATAGCCGAAACCTTCTATCATAAGGCTACTGCAGACTGCTCCTTCAGTGGTGTTGACTCAATTTCAACGGAAGAATGCATAATCGTTTGCTACAACTTTTCGTCGATGATCACAGGTAATCAAAAGTGCATCACATACGACAGTGGCAAACTAAACAAACTGTGTGTCCTGCGGGACTGGAAAAAAGTCGTGCATTATAGGCTTGTGTCGCCTGGCAAAAGCGTCGTTTTCGATCCCTAGCGTCAAAACGTAGCAACATTACATTAAGGCAATGAAGAGAACGACCGGAACTAATGAACATAAAAGGCGTCGTCTTCCAAAATGACAATGGCAGAACATCTTTAGCTTTGCTACCTTGCAAAAATTAGGAGAACTTCAATAACATATTGCATCCGCGCTACAGCCCGATCCTTGCGATACCTTGCAGATCATCATCACCTATGCCAGTCTCTGCATAACTCCCCTAATGGTATTAGTTTAATTTCAATGGAGGAATGCAAATATTACTTGTCATAATTTTTTGCTCAGAAACCATAGATATTCCATACCTCCAGGTGGAATCATGCTGTTACTAGAAAAATTGAAGAAAACGTAAGATTATTGTAGTAAGTAAAATACGAAATATTTAGTGTAATTTTAGCTTTAAAGCGATCAATGATTTTTCGACAACCCAATCTATATATAGATCGGGTTGTTGGTATATATATAATATGACAGACGGCTCATGAGACAGTAAGTTGATAACTTGAAAGTTACATTTGTACGACACGTGCATATGTTGGTAATAATTACAATAGTATTATTACATATTTTCAACTAAATATACAAAGATGAATGAGAGGTCACGTGCTACTTCAGTCGTTGCGTAGTGCTGACATTCTTATGATTCTACAGCGATTGACGATGAATGTAAGTGGCATTCATGTAAAAGTAAAAATAAAAAAATTATTATCCTACAACAAAAACAACTACAGGATAAGATACGTAACAATGGGGCAAGCGGCCGCCTCAGTCGTAAGAGCAAATCACCTATGAACCCGTAAACAATAAAAACGCTTTTGAATAATGTGATAAAAAATAATAAATACAATGATGACAACAATTGAATACTAACAATTACAGTAATGGCAATAAATAGCGAGATATATAATCAAGTTACAAGGGAACCATTTCATTACGTTATTGTGATGATACTAATAAAATAAAGATTTAAAACCAGGAATTGAGTTCCTTGGTTTCCTGGCGTGTTTGTGTTTTTTGTAGCATGTCTAAACCGCGGCAACTTACAACGGTCTGGATTCAAAGATGTGAATTCTGAGATAAATGACATCATCAAAAGCGTATACAACCCTGCCCAGACCTATTATATTCTAAGGAAATAATTTTGTAAAAGGATATAGGATTTCATCGGTTTTAGTAAATCTCAGTGCAATATCTCTGATAGAAAAGGAAAATCGGAACTTTTTTGAAAAAATTATTTGATTATATTCCCTATCTATACATTTTTAGTTTCAGCTTGCCTTTGCACTATATATAATATATCGAACGTTCGCATGTATTGTTTCTATAACGTATTTATCTAATGTTGAATAATTTGAAAAGGAATCGCAGGCTACCTCCAGCATAGACTATACTGAGAAATGAACAGTTTTCGATATAAACTACAGCTTTAGTCAACAACAATTGTTATTATCATCACCACTCTTGTTATTTAGAATTATTCTATCATTACTTCGCGTTCCGCCACCTACTTATACATAACCTAATATAATATATTATATAATAAGTTCCAGCGGAGAGCATCCTCATTGGAGTGACTTATTAAATGCGTTTTGAGAGTATTATAGACATATACATATATATATATATATATATATATATATATATATATATATATATAGCGGAAAACGACCTCGTGGAAAATGCAGCTAAGATGAAATAAAAACAGCATTTTTTTTAGGACGACTGTCAAACAAGAGCTTCTCGCGGATACTGAAAACGTCACCTGACAATTGGCTCTTCTTCAACGTATTTCATATTTAAGCTTTTCAAGCGTAATCGTTTGTTGTAAAGTTTGTCAACCAGACGTGGAGTTGACCCTTACAGATGTTTATTTATTTAGCTATAGTTTCTGATACGCATCAACAGAGCTGGCCACGGTTTTCGGCATATCGATTAGTCAGTAAACATAAGACGAATTTCATTTCCAGCGTGTTTCGGGTACGTATGTAGCCCTTGAATTGGTTGCATTTGGTTAACAACTTGATCTGAATTATCTGTAGAGCTATCCATCCATCCATCCACTTAGACGGTGCCATATAACATTTACGTTTGTCGTTGGAAACGCGTACGAGTCCCGTAGAATCATTCGTAGTACCAAGTAATCGTCATCTATACGCTGCTAACTTTGGGAAAGGGGCTGGGAAAGAGACGTCGACTAACAGATGAGGAACGATTATGATAACTGGCCCACAACAACGAGACGCTTTAGACAGTAACAACTCTCTGCTAGCGAATGAAAAACAAAATAAAAGGCCGAAAGTACAGGCAAAACAAAGTGAAAAAGAACCCGGAAAAATATCAATTGCATCGGTCGCTTCTCACCTTGAGTAGAAGAAAGAAGACGTCGCCGCGTAGAAAGATCCAAGTCTAAAGCTTTGTTGTTTCGGTCCATGTGTACGCCAGTTTGGCGTGAGCGAGCACGCGCGCGGTTCTGCGCTTTGCTATAGGAACACAAAACAGCGAGGGCAATTACGTGTTTTGCTGATGTCGTCCTGTGATTATGTACATATCGTCATCATCACCATCATCATCAAGGCTGAACTGCTTGTTACCTTTGTGTGTGTGTGTGGTAAGTATACTGCTTTATCTATATTAATACTTTACCCAGAAGACGTAGCTAATTATCTGGACTTCTTAGCGATTAGGTAATTGACTAGGTAGTTGACTACCGGACTATAAAAAATGCATGCTTGGGCCGGTGTCAATTAGGATCGCCTTGGAAAGGCACGATAGAAAGCTAAAATATCGTTTTGGATTTTAATGGACACGTGCGGCTTTACGATTTCCATTTGATCAAATTAATGAATAAAAATGAGTGCTAATACTTCGACAGAAATTGAACCCGCTGCCAATTCGATTGATTTTCGTCTCGCAGACAAACAAGACGCATGCTTGAAATAGAGCCACTCTAGGGGTCCGACAAGATGCTCAACCGTAGTCTGAGTTTTCAACATCTAGATAACAAAAGAAAACCTTGTAGACATTTTGTGGGCCACATTAGCCAAACATTTATAATTTTCTGCTCGTATAGCGCAATATCTAGGCTTAAAGATACAAGCCTAATCAAGTATGAGCACTATACATCTACTTTTGACGTAATATTTCTCTACGTTGAAAGACATGGGCGTTATTCTCCAAAGATAAATTTTGTCTAGAAGCGCGTTTTATAACTTTATGCTTCTGACCATAGCTCTGGTGACGCGAGCTATTGAAAAAAGAACATAGATATTGAGCGTCTTGTCAAGGCCTAGCTGACCTATCTCCCCTTTGTTTCTTTCAAGTCTCTTTAATTACCCCTTTAACTACTAAAAACATCACATATACGCTTATTACTCTGTTAATTAAGTTTGTGAATATGTTATTATTATTATTGTATTATAAGTAACGTAAAACCGCTAGGCTATAATTAGCTTGCCACATGTTCACAGTTTATACTACTGCACTATAATATACCGTACCGCAACGGTTCATTTAAGATTGCGGCTCAGGAATTACTACGGAAACATGCCATTTTAAACACATAATATAAACGAAATAACAAAACAGATTTAAAAATACTCACCAAGAGCATGTTAGTGGCTTTATCTTCAAACACTGCGGCTTAGAGTAGTGAGAAAAGAAAAGAAAAAAGATTACCGTTAGGGAGACCATGGAGCAACTATTGACGGAGTGATTATTTGAAGCCTGAACTTGATTTCTGTCACTGGATTGCTTTTCACAGAGTAACTAATCTACCTCTAAAATAATTAAATGATGAAATACCTTACCAGTTGCTTTTGGCCCTTTGTTTCATGTAACAAGGATAACAATGGTCATATTTAAATTGAAAAAAAAACCTTACGCTTACGAATACTAACAAGTTCAGTAACTTTATTAGTATCTGCAGATGATCAATTCTGAGAGAAGAAGTACTCTTGCGTGACGTAGTTATGATTACTGGTTCCGTTAATCGACCTTGCTCAGACGGTTTTCAGGTGCTGTCTTTTTTACCAAGAATAGAATCGATAGTTATCTGTACCCAAAAGGTCTGCGACAACAGGACGGAAAACATGCCGTCAAAGTTATGGCAGATATTAGCATCTGTCAGAAAATGACCGTGAGCGCAATTAGTAGTGAACTTCTCCTTCAAATTGCGTTGTGTCTTTTCCCAGTTGAACATTTTACCTTCATATGATTTCAAGCAATACGCTATAAAGAATTTTTAATTTACACTAAATGGAATAGCGTTCCTATTTCTTTGTGGATAGCAATACAATTGCAAGATACGGTATGATATTGTTGAAAGACATCCTTCTACGAAATTAATCAATTACAGATATTGCGTCCATAAAAGGTTAAAGGGAAATTAGGAACACTCGCTTCATTGTACAAATGAAGAGTAATTAAAAAAAATCGTCATTAGTTTGTTGGCTTTGTCTCTACGCCGTCCAGCCGTTCATTAAATTACCCTATTCACAGAAACTGCGTTAATTTTTTATACGTTACTACACGAATTAATACTGAGGGGGCGGAACGTAGACGTTTACGCACGGATAAATTTTACATATATATATATATATATATATATACGCATATTTCTTAAGCGTAATCGATGTTATGGATTGTTTACCCTGTGCTCGATAGAACAAAGTAAATTCAATTTAAAATTTTCATTAGGAGTCAATTGTTTCATTGTCTGTTGTAAGGTATCCGTTGACGTGACACGTGCCCTTTATAAAGCTGCAAGACGAGCAGCCGGACGACAATTACACGCGTGCTTAGCGCTAAGTGTTCTCTTGTTTCTGCTTCTGTCTATATCTTCCTTGACAAAGCTTCCTGTTGCAACGATAGCAAATAAAGGTCCCTGGTCCTTACAAAAAGGCAGCGATGAAAAAAATTTGCAAAAGCAAAAAGAAGTGTGTGCCAAATGAACTTTACACCCTTTCCAGAAAGAACCTTGAACACGATACTTAAGAAAAAGGAAACGCTGACCCGTCGTTTTTCGAATTAGGAGTTCATGTAATAATGACAACGCAGTGATTATAGCTATCATATCAGTAGTTTTTCCCTCTGACTGACTCTCATCTAAACTCGTACGTAAACAACTCTAGGGACTAACCTTTTGATATTGTTTTGAAAACTTCCAGGAGAGAACGTTGCTGGACCCACCTAAACTCACACTGTTATCGTTGTTATCTGCTTTGACGTCAGCTGGTTTACTATAAGGCATTGTAGAGTTTGCACATCAAACGTACGGTTTTACACAAACCTTAAATCAGAAAGTGAACCAGACGGTAAAGCGACCGAAAAAAAGGTTTACCTGTTTTCATTACAAAACTTATGCAAAAGATCGCTACTGAAATTACATCGTATAAAGTTAAGCAGTGATAGCCTACAAACCTCATTTCAGAAATTTCACGGTGCTTTCTCCTATTTATCTTCCTACACGAAGGTACTCGACACAGTACAATGTATTGCTCTACGAACACTTTAGTCTAAAAGACTCATGGATCATCTCAACTATTGGAAAAATTTCATCTTTAGTCATTAAAATCCTCAAACGATACTAATTATATTAAACCCGGATAAAAATGATTCGGAGCTACAAAGAGAAATCGTATATATCGAAAGTATATCTTACACGTTTTTCTTCAATAAAAGAACTAAGAAAACTAAATTGATAAAGTATAGTGTACTTCACGAATACGTCCCCAATTAAGTAATAGACACTATGTACTCTATATTTCCGTCTGTAAAACATATTGTTTCAAAAAGTTTCGAAATCTAATTAGTCCCGCGATCTTTATACAGAACAAAGACACTTTGTAAGACAAAGACTGTAATTTACATTAGGCTCAGGATTACAGTAGTTTACACTGGCTCGTGGAATTATTGAATCTATTTGACCCTTATGCTAATACTAACTTACGATTGTTTAACTAATACTCATTATCTTCAAAAATTGCAATTTTTGTACACTTCAGTCAGTGACGTCGCAGAAAAGGGAACTGTAAGCGGTACGTAAGTGTTTCCTCAGTAAATAGTGAAAAAAGGAAATAGATATGTTTATTGTGTTTCCCTTCAATTCAGTCTTTTCCAGCTCCGACGGGAATGGCTTCCTATTCCTTTAAAAAATCTGTTATAATGTCATGGCATAGCGAACAGAATTTTTGCTCTAATTCAGGTTCCGATAAGGCACATTTTTGATGAAGAAAAAATGGCGCATTTTCGACATTCAACTTGCATGATCCTTTACCCGGGCCAAAGAGCTACCGAAGTCGCTTAGGATATTTACGCTGGTACATCAAAGACTCATTAAGTTGAACGTACTGTGCTAAGTTCAAAAATGGCGTCTTGAACTTAAAAGACGTGCACTAATAAGACCAGAAGGTTGATGAGAACCTCGACTGGTAAACAACACTTCAATTATCTGTTAGTTACCCATAAGCCAGTTTCGATCAATGAAGTTAATGAAACTTTGTAAGTCTGAAAGCCGTATAGTTGGAATGAAAAGCGTAAGGAAACATGGTTTTTCATTGCCTCTCGACATCTCACGGGCATCGAGCGATACGCTGCTACAATGGCAAGTACCTATGCAGGCATGTTATAGGTGACGAGAGGTGGTGCCTTCACATAGATATAAAGCGAGAACAGAAAAAAGCGCTTCTGGCACATATGATTAAAATTGAGTTAGACCCGGTCCGAAAAAAGAAAGCGTAATTTGTGTTTGGTGGAACTAGAAGGGTCTTTTACAGTGGGAGCTTCTTGAGAACACAAGCACAAGATAGTCAATAGAAATCTACATATGGCCCAATAACATCGAGTGTAATAGATCGAACTTTTGTTTTCCAAAGTTACGTGTTAATGTTAGTTCTATTTGCTTGTCCGCTTACATAATATATCGCTACTGTTGAAAATTGGGTAGACAACTCTAGGCGATACGATTTCATCATAACTAAAAGTAAGCTGCTTTAATGGGTATGCTCGTTGGTTTGTACATCTAGTGTTTTTCCAATTACCTGAAAAAGGCACGGTCGTGACCATAAACAAAACAGAAGGTTTTCCATTTTCCCTGATCAACGCATGAGTCTAAAAAATTTAACTGCTGGCATAATCAATGGAGTTTTTGCCACTTCCTACTAGATAAACAATGTCAAGCGATTTGTCCGATTAGATCAATTACTATTGAATAAACACAGTTTTGCAATGTTTAATTTTAAAGGATTGCCAGAGATATTTTTATGTGTATGTGTAAGGCCTCAAGGACAAGAAAAACTTATCATGTGTTAGATGATACAACTTAGTTCAATATTTTTTTTATCAAAACGTAAATGTATGGTTTTGTTTACACGAAGCCCAACTATACGCCCATTTATTTTTAAATAAAAAATGTAGCATATTTTAAATGCCTTCTATTTTGTATGCCATATGGAGTCACGTTGAATTAACAATATATTTTTTAATCGAGTCTGAAATGTACTATTTCTAGGCCATTTGTTAGTTAAGAGCCAATTTTTCAGAAAACATTTTAGAGAAATGATGAGAATAAACAAGATGAAACTGCCTGGTATCAAGGGTGGGCTTTGTACCCGACAGAAAGTAGAAGCTATGCGAATTATTGCATTACATCGGACAATAGAACTGCAATGGAACATAGGTGCACAAAATAACGTAACACTTGAGTCAATTAGGCAACATACTGAGAATTTTCAGTCAAGATTTTTTAATGTGTAGATTCGGAGAACGATATTCTTGTCACTGCAAGCCGATTCCGCTGCAAGTATCGGCCATATACATACGTATTGTTGAGTAAGGGAGTCGCTTAAACCAATAATGGTCTCTGCTGAATTGTGTTGTACTTCGCCATTTTTTCCTTGATGCGCTGGCTTTAGCTTCATGCATGCTGCCCAAAAGTCCACATATATGTATATGATAATATACTTTTAGCAAGTTTGATTATTGCATTTTAAATTTAACGGCTGTGGCTCTCATTTAAAATGATTACAGTTTATTTGAAGGCAAACAACGGATTTGCAGCTGTTCCAACTTCGTATATGTGACTGCAACCCTTCCAAAAATGGGTATGTATAATCCACTATGAATTAAGATAGATCTTCTAAGAAATGTCAGCACTCTAGTCCAGCTGCACATATCTGACATATTTAATCGTACAGCGAACACTTTCCCCTAGTTTCAAAATACTACGCTCTGAGCTTTACTTAAAGTTACGATGAAATCAGGTTTTTCCGGATTTGGACATTATCTATTTACGCAAAAGCTATTCACTAATTAAACCGAAACTAAATCTTTGGCTAGGTTTCAGTTATTTACAGGATCTTATTGTTTATATTACTCTATTATGAACTACCTACCAGGAAGTCATGTTTTATGCCCCGAATAGTATTTTTGATATCTGAATGTTCTAATGGTTTATATAATAAGCGTCATCACACAAGTTTTATGATACTTATGCGTCTTTGACGACACTTGGAACAGCAGCGATCCCGCACCGTGTAAACCTCTTGCTTGGGCCGCAGGCAGACCGCAACAAATTACGACAAATCGGTTGTTAGCCGTCCAAACCACTGAGTCATCGACGACTCTAATAGCCTAGATTATAAGCCGACGGGGTCGTAAAATACGCTGTTCGAAGTTTAGGGTTATTTCTCTGGTCTGTAAGACAACACGAATTTCATTGCTGAACGACAGCAGGCAGTTTTAATTCAGCGAATGGGGTTTGTTTCAATATAAGTGTAGGCTGCGATGCAATAGCGCTTAACTTAATCGCTGAGTAGTCGGCCACGATGTCTCATGAACGTGGTTTGCCATCAAGGTTAGCAGGCTCATATGACAGTTGCTGCGTGAGTCGTAAGAAATGATTTATTCAATACTTTTGCGCAGATAAACTATTTCAGTATACTCTTGCATTAGTGTGAAATAGCCAAGAACGCGGCCTAGGAAGATTATGATTTTTTTTAATAACATATCATGGTTTAAATATTTACCAAGGCAATTTAGTAGATACGGTCTTGAATTGACTCGAATAAGCATTCTGCATCACTGCATTATACAAGTAAGGCTATAAAAACCTTGAGCAAAACAAATTGTTTCAATTTCTTCAGATGCGTTCAGATGGCGGGAAACGATTCGAGAAATAATCTTTGTCGTGTCATACCTGTCAGCAGTATCTCTGTCTTCTACCGTAGCGTTTCCAGTGATCGACGAGCCGATTTTCGACGTGCTCGGGCATAAAAAGCCTGATGTCCTCTTCCAAGGCGGACTCACCTCGCAGTTCTACAACCAACAGGTAGAAGGCTCATTTTGATGCGCATAATGAGTCAGTTATCATAAACGGACTTCAAAGAGATAATGCTGTACCAATCAACACATGACATACATAAGCTCTCGTCATTATATTTTTATTGATATAAGGCATAATTGTATTTCTGCTTAAACTATAACAAGAAGAGTGCGTATAATTAGCTTATCTTACCATTTTCTCAAGTCAAATCATATCCAGAAATATTTTATCCAAAATAATTTTAAGTGGGATATTACATAATCCCTTGAACTGTTCCAGTCGATATAATGTTACCACTGTTATTGTTAATCAATTCTATCTATGTATGTATGTTCATCGTATAAGACTATGATAGAGAATAGCACAGTTCGCATGTACTCCTCGTTCGGAAACTTAACGACTTATCGATACTCACACTTTAGCCGCCTGCCTTTCTCAAAAGCCAGACCGTTTGACTTCCGTTTGTCAGCAATTTGAAATGAAACCGACATTATCGAAAAGTGAAACAGCAAGAACAACACTTTAGTTCGCCGTGCCGCAATAGTTTCTAACCATAAAACTCATATGATTAGTCGATCTCATTAGTTGACGAGCTTATGGGTCACTCCGCTTGCCTTGGTCAATGCATAAACTAAACAATTCCATGGATAGCTTTACTAGTACCTTCATACGAAGTATTCTCACATTATATTGACGAAACCTCCATAAAGTCACCAACTCTGTACGCATAAAATGAATCATGCCGACAAATATCTTAACAGACCGGATATACAGTTAAAAGGGTATTAATTACTATGAGTGATCATCATCGGCATATTTTTATCTGTGATCTTTCGCTATAAATAAGTCCGTTCTTAAATGCTGGTTCGATGGCATGCCGTAAACGTTTTTTGCAAATCACGCCGTCCTAGCCAGACAAAGTAAAGGTTTTTTCTTCAGCATTCAAAAGAGACAATGCTTTCACCACAGGTTAGAACATCGCTGGGGTGTGCTAGTTCGAAGTTATTAAATAATTTCCATTATTAAACACAACACCCGTATTGTAACGCCTACACAGCTGTGTTGCAATTAAACTAGTCAAAATACGTATCTGGAATACGGAATGTCATCACTAATATATAACGTGTCAGATTTTTCAGTAAGCGCAAATAATTCAACTTGTTATAGCCCCAATGTCGTAGAGTGCGAGTGTTCTTAGTAGTTTGGCGGGGGGGGGGGGGGGTAAGCATTAGGCATTAAGCACGCATACTCCGCGTGCGTGCTTAATACTGTTATAATAATATAACGTATTCGACTAGTTTACGTGTAGTAGTTAGTACTACCTAAAACATGATAATGAGCCACACTTTGGTCAATGATGATCTGGATAACCCAGACCCTGTGACATTTCATTGATACTATCACGTTAAACCTAATAATTACGAATCGTATGGATTGTATGTATTCGCATTGCGTTGAGTTATATGAAGACCCGCACTTTTTAAATAGATTACGTTGATCTACTAATAGACAAATAATCACAGTAGCTATTGTCGACTTTTATTAATTCTTATTTAACATTTTTATAGTAACTTAATAACGAATGCAATCATGCAGTCGTGTACAATCACTTAATAGTAAGTATTATAATACAAGAAGCTAGTTTGGTACAATTACTGTACGACAATGACGATCACATCGATCTCGCAGGGAAAGTGTCAAAATTATATAGACACAAATCCTTGTTATTCAGCTACTCTTCGGGCCTACCTTCCGTAATAATTAGTTTTATTTATATCAAATAAAAAAATTATTGACGAACATGCTGTGAATGGGAACAATGTGGATAGAACTTGCGATCTATTTCAACTCAGTCTATTGCAAAACTTTGACTCCTAGACCATTTCGATAAGTTACTATTAATAAATTTATAAATTCATTCAGACAATAGAGTGATTCGTCTAGATCATAGCAGAACATGTCCATATCTTTTATGCGTTTCAAGGCAGCAATCCAAATGCTATGGCTCATACGTGCCCCACTGATAGAATTTGATTTGCTAAGAAGGCCACACTTTTACTCTCCAAAGGTCAGGAATCAAGAGCGGAATATACGACAGTAGCTTATCCGAAGATATGCACCCTATTGCATAATAGGTTGCTATTCAGTGCAGTAAACTAGGTAGAGGGTTACGGTGAGTCTAGTGTTAGATTACTTGAAGATCGGCCTTATTTTCAAATTTCCTTATCATACATTGTGATGCCTTCGGAGCTGAACAAGTTAGCAGTGGTCTCTGTTTGACAAGACACTTGTGCAGTTTGTAAAGTTATATGACAGCAATCGTGTAAAAAGTTTACAAAATCTGCGCAGAGTAGCAGTATTGGCGTATTTTCTTTGTTGGTTCATGACAAAATGTCTGCTGTTCAATGAGAAAACGAGTTTGCACGTTAACCGCTTGCTTCGTGAGAAATTCAACAAAGAACAGCGCGTTCTTGCTTTGAATATTCGGAGCCCAAAGTCCCACAACCCGCACAGTGTAGTGTAACAAAACCTACAAGGAGACCGTGGCCTGGCCTTGCATAGACCGAAGGCTACAAGTCTAACTAGGATCTACGCGTTAAATAAGCACAATGTAGAGTAATTCTTCATGAGTCTCTCGCGGTTGTACAATAACAAAATATTCGAGCCGCGGTAAATCTTCGTGGTGAAACAGTTCTGGTCGACGACGAAACAGTCACTGAGCACCATAGGTCTACGCGGTCTCTAACGCTAGCCCAGTTAGTATCACGTTGCGGCGGAACGAGAAAACTGGGTATATGATCGTGATTTATATTGAATACGTTCGATAACATTATAAATACAATGACTGAAACCAACGTAGATACTATTGATAAGTAAAGCGCTATTTGATATTTCTCCTATAACAAGCCTGTTATCCTTCTTTCCACAGAGCAAAAACAGATGTTCCGAATTCGATATATTAGCACACCTTGTTTTGCTTTAGCAGATTTTCAATTAGCTGGACAATCTGATTGTGGGGGACACAGCGCTATTGTGCTGGGTACCCAATACAGTAACGTCATCGAAGTGTGAACAACAGCTGTAAATTGCCGCGCCTGGGCTACCCGAGTTCCACACTACTTGGTCTTATAATTTTGCTTTTCCTCTCAACGTGATCAATTGTGATCTTTATGACGGTGGAAACTGACTGCATGTAACATATCATCAGTTTAAAGGCGAGAATGGATTACCATGTAGCTATGCGCTAACGAATTTTACGAAAAAACGTTTGATAAACAAAGCAAGATACTTCTGTAGCATCTGTGAGTCATTCCTGGCGCGGCGTACCCAATCGGTTAATAAAATATAGGTAAAAATCGTTTGTTTATAGGTCGTCCTGTAAAATTTGCTTACAATTTTTAAAAGTGTTACACAAAGAACTGTCACACAGCCTAACTAACAACTATTTACAATTCCTAAAGTCTCGTAATAACCCATGGCGCTAACTTTAAAAAGTCAATAGATTTACGTTGCGCATGTCGCGTAATCAAACCATGATGGCATCTAGTGCGGGCATATTTTGATAAACCTAAAACTATTATATCTACACATTAGTCATCAGCTTTACTATCCACACGCACTCGTAAACGGAATAGCTTCGATACACTACTATGTTTGTTTGCACTGATTTCTACTGAAACGGTTAAATATTAAGTAGACTAGTTTCAAGAAGTTTGTTACGATCTTCTCTATTACGACAATTTCTATTACGGGATGTGTTTATAGCGGCTGCTAGTGGAATTTTACTGTACGAAGTTACTTAATAGTCTATAACGAAAGGTTGCCACCCTTGCTGCGTGTCCTTTCGATAATAAGAAGAAACAATATTCTATTTTTCGGTGACCTCCTCTTCTGCGCAAATTTTGAGAAAAGATATTCGTTATATATAGAAGATGACATCTTGAAACGCAGCGACCAATTCAATTGCACAAGCTGCGTTCAATCTACTTGTTTCTTTTGTAGATCTTGTTGACAAGAAGCTTGAAGATGTCGGTATTAAGTCCGAAGCTATCTGATCTCAACTCAATTTTGGCTACTTCTTCTCTGATGTCCGCGAAAGCTCGCCCCTCTGCTTCGCGGAACACCTCGGCCATTTGAAGTTCGTCATAGAGCTTCTTAACTACGGCCTCCTCGGGTCCCCCGGGTTTACCTTTACCGTAGTTTTCCAATAAAGTCTTTTTCTGCGAAGGAGTCGCTATCTCAAGTGCCTTTACGACCAGCCACGAGCATTTAGCGTCGACAATGTCCGTACCGATCTTTCCAATCACTTCAGGAATGCCGTAGCAGTCGAGGAAGTCATCCTGAACTTGGAAAATGTGCCCGATTCGCAGTGCCAGTGCTTCGGCCTTTTTATGACTACTTTGATCTGCGATGCCGGCCAGATACATACCCAACCTGACGGGGAGCGAAAATGAATAGAATGCTGTTTTGTATAGGACAATGGCGTTATAACGCTCCTCTACGTAACCGCCTCCTTGCCGTTCTGATAACAGGTCGAGACATTGGCCTGAAGAGGTCTGGAAGGACGCTTCGTGAAAAAGCTCTAGCAAATCAAGGTAGTTCGGACTGCTTCGAAAGAAAGTCTTCAATACTCGATAGACAGCCGTCTCGCATAGAATCGCATCGTTGATTGCCACCATTTGGACACCCTCTATTAGATGCCAACATGTCTTGCCACGTCGAGTTAGACTATTATCCATAATGTCATCACAAATAAGGAAAAATGCCTGGAGTAGTTCAACGCACCATCCAAGCAAAGCCGCTTTTTCCAATTTATCATCTGTCATTTCAGTCTTCTCTAGTGACTGATACGCTAACATCACAGCCACAAGTCGATTCCGTTTCCCTTCAGGCACATTGTACTCGATAACTTGACGAAGCCAGTCGGCAAAGTTTTTCAGCCGGGGGTCGTCAAGAGTGGTTAGTGAATCGAGTAGTTTCTCGAATGCCGCGTCAACGATGGGGTGCGAACCACTCGTCACCTGGAGACGGTGTTCACCATCCACTTGCGGGAAAAACTCACTCACTGTTGGCTGTTCCTCCATTTGGTTGCTGCTGCTGTTACTGGAGATTTTCTGCGCGAAAAGACACAGGCGACGATCTCTGGGGGCTAACTTCGTCAGAGTCACTGCACTAATCCTCTCCAGAGCACGGCACGGAGACCTTGTAGCAGCGCCGGCACCACCACCTCTATTTTTACCAACGGATAACACAGATCCGTGTTTGACGTTGTCAGCGAGGCAATGCAGATATGCAGAACTATTATTAATACTGCCGGCGTTGCTGCCGCTGCTTTGTTCGGCTGAGCTTGCACAGCTCTTTGAAGTTGCACTCTCCACTGGGCTATGCACTCTTACGTTACTACTCACTCTTACATGTGGACTGTCACCAGCACTATCACTTCTTCGACTACCAAAAGAGCGATTCTTGTTAGTAACGTTTGCGGAGAATTTGCTGAGGGCCTGTCCCCCTGCAAAGGTGGAAGCGAATCGGACAATGTATCTATAAGGCAGAAAAAATAGAGTTCTGTTTAATTTGATAATCTGTATACGATAAACGGAATGAGCCAGCGAGCCGCAATAAGGGGCGGAATTGATTTGGGTACTGCTTGGCCGCCACTCGTACTTGCCACGTGTTAATATGCCAGTGATTGGCGAGGATCTATTCGAGTTGAGTTGAAGCTTTGTTGCCAATTGACATACACGGCTATAACATCCCGCAGCAGTAAAGCAGATGTTAGCGGCAGTTCCGAAAGGAGCGTGTGTCAGCAACGAGAAGCGGCAGATCCACTGCAACGGGATCCGGACGAAAACGCGACTTTGGTAAAGGGCAGCAGCAAAAGGAGAAAAAGGACTGGAAACGATAACGGCCGTTAGATGCATCTTGCCAACGTGAACGCCTCCTCGCCAGATTGCGGCGTTGTAACCCACAAACCCATTTCACTAATTCACCGAAAGGAATCCCATACACCTTCAGCAGAGGCTAGATCTAACTGCTAGCATCATTACACTTTCCTGTCCATCCGGAACCAAAAGTACCCCACGAGAGATAATGATCGCGCCGTGCCACAGCGTCGTTTCACTACATTTGAATGCAGCTAGAACGTTTTTGAGCTATCAGCATCGAAGGCAAAGATGACTAACTGACCGGCTGGCTGGCTGGCTGGCTGGGTGGCTGGCTGGCTCTAGTATTCTGGGAAACAGTAACAGCAATATGTTCAGTTATAGGGTGGAGTAAATCAGCTGATATGGTTATTGCCAGCCTGACAGTCGCACTCAGAAACAAGTCCGCAATAACGGACTTGTTTCTGTCTCATATCCAGAGCGTTTTATTTCGCAATATCTTATAGGATTTGAAATAACACCTTCAGTTTTAGTATATTTAAGCTTACGTTGTTAGGTCTCAAAGTATATCGATTTATGGCTGTTTGTTACAGTTCACGCATAATACTCGAGCGATGTTTTATTGTTACCTCTAATTACATAAACGACGGTCGTGCGAAAATGTACGACAACGGCAACAGTAGGAGCTTCAGAAGATAATGAAAAGAAAAAGAACAACTTCACTCTGTCTAGGTTTGCATAAATTAAGAGGCGAATTTGCTAATGAGGATCGTTTTACGTATCTTTATTGATATTGCTATTTCTGTTAATGTCGTCCCATTGAACTAACTGACTAGCTTTCTACGTTGAGATGATAAAAAAGGAGCGAGAAACATAATTTTTTGGGTATGTCTGCTTCAAGATTAGTGCAATGTCTCAATCCTTAAACAGATGTCATTTAGATGCCACACACACACCGTACATTGATACGCATCACCTTGCATGACATTCGAAAAGGCTTTTTAATGTAGAATACAGGCGATTTACTTATGAATAGACGACAAGATCTACAACTCTAAACATATTCTTTTTGCAATACATCTATATGTAGTTGCCAGGAATTTCACTTCCCTTAACGACTGGACATACAGACGCTGCACTTTTCCGGGAACAATTAGACTTAGCCTTCAACGAAATACCTCGTGTTTCCAACTTGGAAAATAAGTTCGGCATAACGCTTCCCGGTATCAGTAAAGACAATGCCACAACTAAGAAGATAATAGCAAATCGAGAAACCTGGCAAAAAAAAGGGAACGTTGATTGGAATCAATTGCTCGGCCACCTCAGGGGCTCTAGGAGGCAAATACCCTCCATACACAGGTTGGTCATACATGCAAATCAGCATAGAAAAATCTTTCTAGTACTAGACAAGTTACTTACAATTGGAAAACAACTGATTTTCTTCATATCTTTCGCCTAAAAAGTAACCAATTGGCACGGGCGAAAACCTAAGTTTTTTTTATTTTCAGGGATAGCAGCAGCTACACAGGAGGTCTGAGAGCAGGCGCCTTAGCGAAGATTCAACCTCCTGCCATCAATGACGACGAAGGGGCATTACTGAGTGCTCATGCAATTATAACGATTAACAGTAACGACTGAGTGTACACCATAGGTGTAGCGAGACTCTTTATCAGAAGGAAAAAAATATACGTATACACGTACTATTAGTAAGTTATTTAGCATAATTGTCATGGCGATATTTCGGAATAAACTATGAGTCCACCGCTGTTCTGTTTCTTATGATTACCTCATTATTAATTTATAAAAAGCTAGCATCTCATATTTAATACTCTACGGATATTGTAGACCATATTCATTGGGCTTATAATTCATCGGCTGTTAATATGCTTTATAAATTCTACTATAGTCTTCCGAAGACCCTATATTTTTCCACCGTTTACTTAAAACTGGAGAATTAGTACCCTTTTGTATAGTTTTGCTTCTGCTCTATCGACTTGGTAATGAAAACACAACACCTGACCTGCATAAACATAACATTAATTATTTAAGCCATTTTTATACACATATCCATTTACAGTGTCCCTGCAATGGCAGGATGAACATGATAGTTGAAGAATGGTGGATGAATTCCAAAAAAAAAATGCGCCTTCAAGTATTGTTTAGACATTCTTAACGAATACCTAAAACATTTTCCAACAGCACCGATGAAGTGTGAATTACGTCAATATTATTCTTACAACGTGATGATAATGAGATGTAATTAATAGAGTGAGCCAAGTGGACAAGTCCCTGGGTAAGCCTTCCTTACCAGGATGTAATCATCAGATGATAAGGGTTGATGCTCCTTCCTGGTAGACACCGTTGAACGTGTCGACTAGTATTCGACAATAATAGAAAATATCCGCCTGATCAACGTCTTATGATCCTTGTTGTATACAGTACGTTTTTAATTGTACACATTCACGTTGTTTTGTAACGGATGATTAATTAATTCGTTTTTGTTTGCGTCCTATATATTTATATCCATATAGAAATGTCGATCTATGTAAGCATGTTAAATATCCAATGCAGTTCAATCAAACTAACCGCAAGCTCGAATCAAATACGAAAATCTATGCCTGTATTGCTATGTTTTGGCATTTCTGAGTAAGTCCAAACGTTAGTGGAGGGGATCATATCAAAGCATTCACCCGTACATTTAAAGACTGAGACATTAGCCAAGAAATGCCCTTCAACTGGTAGCATTCTTGTCTCTGTGGGAACCCGGCGAGTCGATAAATGAGCTCCTTATAATATAGAGATATCGATCTAATAGAGTTATGTAACACTTATGTATTTCAAATAGTCTTCTTCAAACTTTTACATAGCAGCATATGACGTGATCATTTCGCAGGGCAGAATCTGTATTCTACCATATACAGCGGTGAACGTTTTGCCCTTGGTTTACCCTACCTCAACGGCTGGTACCTTTAAGCTTTCTGTATTGGCAAGATAAACGTAGCCGGTACAACTTCACATTGAAGTTCTTGGAACTACACAGCTACGAAGAGTAAAAACTGACTAACAACTGTACAGATTGATTAGTTGTAAATTTCACTGCGCTTGACAAATTAATACGACGTTAAATGAACCAAGGGTAACCTTCCAAAGTTTTGACGTAAGATGGATAGCTAATTTTCAGTCATCATCGGGTTTACCATCTTGTATGTGTAGGAGTACGATTGCAACTGAAGCCCAGTCCTCGTACGTATATAAAGGGCTATAAAGTATCTAGTAATAATATTAAGTTTAAGCTCATTTGATAGAACTAAATGAAAGTTCGTGATTCCTATTCGCAATATTATTCAATTAAAATTGTATAGTTGATTTACGTGTGCCTCGAGAGACTCCTCACTGGCAATACGTAAAATTTTATTTATTTTTTTTATAGTTTCAAAGTAATTTATTAATGTAGTTATCTACAGCAAGAACCACCTTTCTTTTGGACGAATGGACGCCGATTCCAAAACAAAACAATCCCTTGTTTTTGCATGTTTCCGCAATTCCAGCAACATACGAACACAGGAGAGGCCAGCTGTTTCTAACAGTAGTTCTATGTATTTACCGTATAAGGACGCATAAAAAAAGAGTATATATTAACGATTCCGGAAAAGTTACACAGGAAGATAGCTAATTCGTGTATAAATGTATAAGCGTTTCATCATATAAGCCAAAGGAGCGGGGTGGCGTGAAACAATGATGTAAAGCCTGAACTCTCAGTAAAGAGCTCACGAAAAACGGAGCAAACTGGCTAGCTATTCCTGACTAATGCAAGGTCTTTTCAGGCTGTTCGCATTTTATATTATATTGCCATTGAACAAACATTACAACTAGTGTCCTCCAGACAGCTATGTAAATGCGTCGCCAAAGTTAGCTCCTCACTTTAGATGCTATTACATCGACGCGCGCAGGAGCAAGTAACGTTGATCCTCACAAGTAGGACAAGGTCCCACAGCACACCCTTGACGTTCTCAGCTCTTACCACCATTATAGAAGAGGAGCGCCGCTCGGACCTTGAAGAGGCAACTAAATAAATTTTGTTAGATGATTATACAAAGCTGAGTCAGGACCGTATACACAAATCACGGTGTCTTGATGATGCCCGGTGGAGATGCAGCTTTAACTTGTCTTCTAAGCGATGTTCGCCGAGGTAGTGCCCCAGCTGGCGTCGCCGATGATCCGTTACTCATCGGTGACGTTGGCGATGAGGCATGGTTGTTGTGAAGGGGGGTAGTGTTGTTAGGAGTCGACGACATCTGGGGCGGAGAAAACGTGAACACCGTCGGGGAAGCGTCAAATGAGACGCTTTTGTGAGTGACCGCAAAACTCTGGTGGGGTGTCTGTACCGCCGCCGAGTACCCGATCAGATGATGGAAAAACAGAGAGAGAGAGAAAGAGAGAAAGAGCAAAGTCAGCGTCTCACTAAAAAAAATTATTGTTTGTAATCGACTAGATCCTAACCATTTTAGGTACACTAACTCGTGGATTAGCTCATTGCGTGCTGACTAAGCAATTATGCTGTGGGTTATTCTCTCCAATCCGATCTACTAGGCCACAGTGTGACAGTTAGCCCTTTAACAACCTCTAACCTATGCTGATTGCAACAAACTGCTATCGCTGGCGTCAAAGTACTTTTTTGGGTAGCGTGGGGATACATTCCACTAAAAAACAAATTCAGTACATTTGTTTAGTATTATTCAGGAATCAGTACCGGATCCCAACGTTCGTAGTGGTAGTAAGAACTAATGAAACGTAGTCATGGTATATGGTACTTAGTTAAAAACTTAAGCCGGATGCGTCTCCAATGGGCACACACAACAGCATACAAACGGGACAAAGAAGCAGAATGACAAAAGAGTTGTCCATACGAACCGATTCAAACCGATTTTAGCAGGCGGTTGCATACAACAATCTTGGATATGGCGGGTCTCTGTTATAAATATCATATTATTGCTGGTTTATAGTTAACTGTAATAAATGACGAAGTCTCTCCAACCGACCAATATTATAACATCTGTACACAGACGAACTTTTAGTAAAAGTTCTTCCGCAAAACATACCTTTTCGTCATCTTTCTTACCCTCAATCAATAAATGCGGCACGGTTGACTGAGTGCAATAATGCGCAAGCAAACTTATGGTGGTCGGTGAAGTAAATAAAAAGTGCGTGACTTCTGTACATAACCGGGTCACTGATTTAATAGTCTGAGGGAAAGGGAGATAGAGCGAGATTTGACTCGGACATACATGAAATTTGTTGTTTACAAGAGATTATCTCAAACTTACACTTTATCCATCTGTACATCTGCTTCGGTAGAAGAGCCTGTGTAGAACTGAAGCCACGCCTTTAACTCAGTCAGTGTCACTTTGTTACTTCGTCATATGATCACATAGCCTGATGGTGTTGGCGTTGACGTTGTTGCTATACACATAGAACAGCGTTTCCGACAGTGAGTGGTGCGTATCAGAAATTCACGAAGCGGGAAATCCCCGGATCGGTACCCCAGTAGCAGAGATAGTGAGGGCCAAATAGGATGGAATTGAATGGAGTGCAAAAATAACGTGTTTGACAAGTTGGTTGATGACACGCGTATCATCGTCATTATCATCATACCAATAAACAGATCAAAGAACGAGGTTGCTTAATTCTCTAGTCACAGACGTATCTTCACAAAAGCTCACCGGCAATAGTCTGCCCTCTCATATTAATCACCGCTGTGTGAACGTTACTGTGAGCACAAAACCTCATTTACTAAGTTGTATATAATTTAATCAGGTTGAGGAAATAATATGAGGAAATGTTCGAGTGTAATGTAACAAGATTCTTACCACACACCCTGCCGGGATAATTCTAACGACTAATTAATCGAACAGATTCGATGAATGCCAGATTAATTCCTCTTTCGTTTCGACATATTATCACGTCAAAGAACCTATTTGAATCGAGTTGTAAACAAATACAACGAATGTGCACATGATTTATGAGAAATAATTATTTAAAACATTTTTTGTATATCCAGTTTTACTTATGCCCTGTGTATTTATTCGCCCCACACTCAAAATACCGCGGACATAGACCGATTTATTGACAAAGCCATGAGCTTTAATTCATGGTATGAAGTATTAATCAGACCTGAATGGCCAACGAAATCTCATGTCGCGCTCTGCTTTCGCATTTGCTTAAAACACCTTTTTATATAAAATAAGCCCAGTAGCTTTAGGTTTCGTAGAGAAATGCCCCAACGATGCAACGTTGGTGGTAGCTAACATGCTAGGTCGTGTTGCATGTCGCACAGATATGATCCAAAAACAAGTTGAGACGTAGGTACCGAAAAAAACTAAGGGCAATCAATAAAGAAATATTTCATTTGATACTACTTGAGTGGAGAGTGATTGCAAAAACAAATAAATCGCTGATCATATACTCATCAAGTTCGCCTAAAAAAGCCGATCCAGTGTGTGCCCTATTACGACAGAAATAGCATTTTTGTAAGTGTCAGGCTTCAGTAATATCAGTGGATTTTTTGCTCTGTTCGAATAGCTTGGCTGTGCAATGTACGAAAATTTACAACAATGTCAGCAGGTTAGCCAGTCCTATCTGTTTGTAATTATAGCTACCTAGGTAGGTAACTATATTATTTATTAGGTAACTATAATTACAAATTGCTATAAAACTATGAGGCTAAATGGAATACCACGTATTTAATGCACGGCCCTACAAAATGGCAGCTTTTTACCTCAAGCTCCATATTACGGTAGTTTTCGACCATTTCTCTCCAGAAGGCGCGAATGCGTTCACAGAGTCCGGCGAGCGGCGTACGGAGCTGCAGTAGGGCATTGGGTAGACGGCACAATATTAAGCAAATTGAGAATACAATTCTCTCAATGAGAGAAGCATTTTCCGATGCTCCCGGCGCTCCATCACGGAGATTTCGGTAGTGTCGAAGCGTGTTGTAAAACTGTAAATTTTTTGGAAGTGTTAGCTCTTATGATCTACCTCTCAAAAGAAACTTTGGAAACCCATCTATTGTTACTGATCTCAGCGGATTAGAAACTCATTGGTAGGATATTTTGTAGTGCACATATTCGAATTATGTCATCTGTGTAATAATAATTGCAACAGAAATCAACGTTAAGCTGCTATAATAATAATAATACCGACTAAATTTATTTGTAGCTATCCCCCGCTAGTGCTTGGTCTCTGCTATTAATATTGCTTTAACAGCTGGTTGCTCATAACTTCGCGCTGCTGATTGGGCGCACGCAATACAACTACAATTTCCGTGGTGGCACGCAATACAAACAACAACAGATATTTGGAGATATATAATGGAAAGGCGTTGTGGAATCTGCTCGGTTTATTCTCATTTACGTAAATTGAAAAGATCTATTTTCAGACATTTACTTGGTAACAATAGACCGGGCTCGGTCTATTAGCGTTAGATACCCCTAAGCCACCTTTGAAGGCAACACATAAATATCAGTGTAAATCAAAAACATTCAAGCTCTTCCGGACTCCTTTTTTCTAGACGAGAACTAATGGGTTAAGATATTTTTTAGTTGACGCATTAACTGACCGCTTTTCTAATGACAGGTCCGAGAAGCAGAACGCGTCCTTCGAAAAGTATTTTGTGGCCTTCATTAGGCACCGAAGCTAACCATGTCAATAATGTAAGACAGAGGAATATCCACGGGATAGCACGGAACCACGCGGACCATGCTACGATAAGAAGTACCAAGATTTCGAATTCTGAGCGCCATATCTGGTACCTGCGATGACGAAAACCAAAAAAGGGGCTATGTTAATCATCTCTACAACCTTAACTTATGCGTATAATTCTACACAAATAGAATAGGTCGTGAACGCGAACTCATGTGTAAATGTGCGAGTTGTCCCTACCATTATGCTTGAAGCAAATCAGGAAGCAAACGAGAACTGTGCTGTGAGCAGAGCTTGCTTAGCATCTACTAACATCTGATACTTATGTAGTATAATAAACCTATTCGATGGAACACGTAACGTATACATATATACGTTTGTGACTATGCGTTTACGAGTTGTTTTCCTATGACAGGCACTACAGAGCGAGTCCAACCAAAATAAAAAGGATATGAAAAAAAAAGTACAAATATAACGTGATGTAGCTTACCCGATACCGAAAAAAATGGCGAAGAATATTTTGGTTACTAATACTGAAACTAAGTTTCGTTTATTT